>NW_006787829.1:1062035-1084651 GCF_000442215.2 Lipotes vexillifer
AATGTGTGTTGTGTTTATTTTACAGTTAGCAGACATTGTTAGAAACTAGGTTCTGGAAGCAGCTGACCCTGGAAATCAATCCCCTGTCAAATCCTGCCCCCTTCACTTATCCCTTCGCTACCCAGTAATTACCTCACAAGAGGTGGAGATTAAATAACCTAAGGATCTGGTATAAGGCCATGCTTGATAAAGGTTAGTCACCAGTATAATTACTTTTGAAGACAGGGACATTTTCTTACTTTGTAACAACTAGAAAAGCTTGAGCTACAAGATATGGTGAAGATGCACATAATAAACAAAGACCTTGGGTAATAAAGTAAGACTTTAGGAAATTTAATGGGAAGCCTCTTTTTTATAAATGCATAATAGAAAGATAACAAGGTGGGGAGAAAAAGTCCTATGTATGCTTGTTAGAATGACTTTTCTGAAAAGCTAGCATAACTTAAACAAGAGGTTTAAGTTATGGAAAGATTTCTGGAGTAACTTTTCAATTAGAAAACTAGTATGTGTGATGGCAGAGTTAGGAAAAGTTTGACATTTTTCAAGGCTCATAATTCACAGTAGTTCTAAAAGCAGCAATTATGGTCCCAAATGTATAAATAAGATAAAGATGCAGTTTCAAAGAAATATGAATACTATATTTTTCTAATTTATAAATATATCTAGTCTAAATATTAATATTTTATTCTTATTCATTTATTTCTCAATGTGTTAATGTTACATGAAGGTATGTAAAAACATCTTCAATTTTAGAAAAGTCAGTAAATTATATATATATATATATGCATATATGTATATAAAACTTTCATGAAAATTAGACCATATAATAATTGATATTTGTATCTAAAAGAAAATTACTATTTATATTTTTTAGCATTTGATAAAGGATTTTAGATTTTCCACAGTGAAAAGAAGAACTTATACAACCATATATAAAATATAAAATATTATAAACGTCCCATGAACATTTAAATGTAGATAAATAGAATATGTATTAGCATATGAAAGAATGAAAAATTGAAAAAGATGACTAATTTTTTACTTTCTTGAAAAATATATTAATTCTAATCAACGTTTGTTAATCAAAATACATAAAATGCCTTTATAAAATTAATTTTTATTCTTCTACTCTTCACATTCAAAGATATGTATAAGAATTTCAAGATAGGTACTCAAAGAAGACAACTAGCCAGTGAATGTGTAAAGGTAAGAATGCAAAAAAGTCAAAGTGTAAGCAAATAGGAACAAAAAAGTCATAATCTGTGGATATTATACCTAGAAAATCCAAGAAAAGGTATGCAAAGTTTTAAAACCATGGATGCTTTAAAGTGTAGAGATACACAACAAATATAAAAAGTATTTTCCCCTGCATTCTAAAATAAAATATATTTTAATAGGCCAGGAAAAATTCCCTTAAAATTATAAATTGGAAAATCTTTTCATTTGTAAAACGTATTTACATCTCAAAATAGTAAACATCTTAATTGCCAGTTTTATATCTCATCATTTTGTTCTCCCCACAAAACAAGATGTAAACTTTAAAACTTACATTTTTAAAACTTAATACGTATATAAAGTTTTAAGCAAACTTAAGTTTATAAGTTTATGTTATATTTGCTTCACTTGAGAGTAAACAGTTAAGCTTCACCCAAGTTACTGCATGAAGCTGTAGTCTGTTTATTTTCTTTGTTCTTTTCAATAAATGGTCCTCGAACAATTGGCTATTAAATTTATTGGACATTTATTTTAAGCCACATAGAAACATCAATTCCTTGGGATAATGTAGAGCTAAATATGAAAACAAAACAATAAAGATTTAGAGGATAATATTGAAGAGTATTTTCTTGACCTTAGGATAGATACTTCTTAACAAGATAGGTAGATACTTCTTAACAAGACCCAAAACAGTAAAAAGAAAAAAATTATGAAGATATGAAGTATTAAAATAAGCAAATCTAGTATCAAAAGACAATTTGTAGCAATACAAGCCACAGACTGAGAGGTTTGCTACACATACAACCAAAAAGAATTGTATCCATAATATTTAAAGAACTCCTTCCTACTCATCAATAACAAAATGACAGCCTCAGAGAAATACATGCAAATGTTTAAACTCATGCTTCACAAAAGAAGAAAACCCAAATGAAAGGTACATGATGAACAGGTGCTCAACTGTCTGAAAAATCAGAAGCTTGAAGTCCCCCCAGGAGATCTCTCTGCACACGTACTAAATTGGAAAAAATTTTAAGTCTGAATAAAAAGGAAGTATTTTTGAGGATGTAAATAATAAGAATTCTCACATATTGCTGACAGAGTGCAAACTAGTACAACTATGTCAGAAAATACATTTAAAAAAGAATCAAAGATAGTCACAACCCGTAACCAACCTATTTTGCTTATATCAATAGATATATACTATAGGGAAATTTGTGTACAGGAGAATCAGGGTATAATCTATATAGCTGCACGATTTGTCAAGGCCCCAAACTGGTAATTATTCAAATGTTCATCAAAACTAGAATGGATAAATAGATTTTGCTACATTCAAAGTCTTATACTGTAAATATATGAAAGTTAGTAGTAATAGATAATACTTACTCCGTGCTTTCTCAGTGTAAGTTATCCTACTAAGAATTTACATTTAGTAACTCAGTCAAATCTCAGAGCAAGTATCAAAGGTAAACACTATTGTTCCCATTTGATATATGATCAAAATCAAGGCATGCAGTTTTGAAGCAACTTCCCTAAGGTTTCAAAACTAACAAATGTGATAAGAATCCAGAGAGTCTAACCTTAAGGTTCTTGCTTTTAATTGTTATACCTTACCACCTAATTGCTCGCACATGTGTAATGAAACTGGGACTCAAACTATGATGAAGAGAGTGCCAATCAACGTACGTTTTCCAGATCAAACTTCGAGTCTGTTAAAGAATTTTAAAGTGTACACGCCATCTAACACAATAAGCCTTATCTAAGAAGCAGTAATAATATATATTCAGAGCTACAGCTACAGTTGAATGTATACACATAGTATATGCGTTTTGCAGGAAAATGAGTATATGAATTTTCTAGAGTAAATACAGTGATGGGTTGTGAGCCCTCAGATAAATTGTGATCAGTGGATTTTCAACAGGAACAAATAATCTTAAATAAGGGGATACAGTTTACATTACTTAGCTATTTTTCAATAACTCTGTAACAAAGCCTTCTGTAATAGACTGTGGGATAAATGGACATGTATATATTGGATGGAGGAAAATAATTTGATTAGTAACAGGTGATTATTTACAACGCAAACATCTTATCATTAATAATAATAAATGAATATCAATCTGGAGGTTTCTGACCTTTGCATGTTTATTTTTGATATTTTATCAGATATTTCAATGAGAGATGAATAACACACACACCAAATTTAGGTTTTACAAAATTGGAAAGACTGCAAAAATTCTAGATGACAAAAATCCAAATTCAAAACTATTTTGACAGGATGGTTAGATACGTTAAATCTAATGGAAGAAAATCAACAAGAATGTCTGGATATATCACAATCCATCTTTAATGTTCTTTTGCACATATATTTGGAGTGTTCTCATCCAGTGCTGTGGCTTCAAATTGTATCTACATGTTGGTAACTCTCACATCTATACAGCCTGAAATTATATTTGATTTCCAGACCTCAGCACGCAAATGTCTAAGGAATAATTACAATGGGATTTATTTCAGGCACTACAATTATAAAGTGCTTATCCAACGTGTCTTGCTACATCTGTCTCTCTTTAATTTCCATTCTGGCTATGGCATCAGTTTATTGTATAATACAAGCTATAAACTTAATCACCTTTACATTTCCAATTTCCCTTCCCATGAATTTCATCTATCACTAAATGCTAAACAGCCTCTTTTAAACACACCCTTCCTTTTCATCACATCTGCACTTAAACACCCAGGGACTCTTATTTTCCCTTCCTTCATCAGCCTCCAGTGTTCAACCCAGTCTCCCCTTCAAGTCATCATAGGGATGATTTTTCAGAAATATAAAATCTAAAGATGACAGCTCCCTGCTTAAAATACATTCCCCTCCTGGTTTAGTTTCCCCTCCTTCGATTATCACCAATTTAACTTCAGTTGCCATTCCCCTTGGGTTGCCTCAGCTGCAGAGAGACAACTCACAAGGTCACACCCTTCCTAGAATGTCCTAAATCTCATAGACAAAAAGGCCATTTTAGCACATTTTAGAACAATCCCAATGTGTCATTTTATTCCCAGAGGTCCTCATGTGATTGGCTGAGGTGTCCTAGAACCTACATCACATTTTGTCTCCCTGCATTGCTCATTCTTCCTGACCTCCCCTCCCCTGCACAGGTGTTGACCCCAAGGGAATCTCCCTAACACGGATCTTGCACACTATCACCTGTTTCAGAGTCTCCTTCCAGGGGACCCAAGCTGTGGCAGTGTACTGACATAATGGATGTAGCACTTCCAACTTTTTTGCAATGGTTAGTCCAAGCTGGCATATGTCTGCTATTTTTAGTGTCTCAACCAGTATAAGGAAGTATGTTAATAAACAGGAATGCATTTACCACAAAATTATCATGATACTAAACCAAGTCATGAATCCTAGAGAAAAGGAAGCCAAGACATCTGTCCTCAATACCAGAAAGATCATTATATGGGCAAAGGTAACAGCCAGGATCTAGCCAGGAGACAGAAACCGTATCAGTTATTTTAACAGATAAAATTTTACTTAAAGAATTATCAGTAATGCAAAAGACACTGTTAACCACGGAACTGATAAGTCAAAGAGAGAACATTAAGGTAACAGGGTGGGAGCCGAGTGGAGGATACCTACCATTCCAAGACTAACACTGAAATTGTTAACATTTAGAAGCTCAACGAGGGGCACCAAGGAGGTAACACCCTGACCTCTGAGAAGGGTCAGCTACTGCTGGGGGAAGCCAGGGGAATAGAAGCAGTGTCCCTCCAGGTGGTGCTGGGGTGTCTGCAGGGCTGTAAAGTTGCTCTGGGAGCGTTGGAGAAATGATGATGTGAGTTCAGCTTCTCCTACATAAACTTCCACTGCCTCAGCTGAAGAGAAGCATGGCTTGGTGACACTGACAAGGTGACTGAAAAGGTCAGGAGGAGTCAAGAGCTGGAAGCCATTTCCTTTTCTCCTTTACTTTGCTGTCTCATCAAATCAAATCCTATGGACAGAGCCTATCCCCAATGGGCAATGCAGACACCTGGCATCACAAAGCCAAATCACAAGAGTGGCTTTGAAGCTGGGAGAATAGCTTGAAAATTACCCACCTCCACCCCCGGAATGGTGGCAAGATGCTCCTGAAATACAGCCTAAGAACTCGTTTTGAGGGAGGAACATCTATTCCCTTTTGCTCATGTTGCCAAGTGGAGGAAGGTGAGTTAGAGTTTTATTCCCCGTCTGTCAACCACCCCTCTCTTAGGGAAGAGCTGTCACTCCTCTGGTGGATGAATTTGGCAGAAGGGAACAGGACTGACCAAACCATTCCTGGTACCTCGCGGTAAATGTGCCCTTTGGATGAATTCTCAGCTAACTCAGGAGGGAAATTCACCAGGACAGGCAAAGCCTCTGCAGGCGCCAGCAGAGTCTGTGTAGCTCTCCTGTGACGGAGTGAATGAGTTTACTCTAAGGGAAGAATTACTAGAATACCTGTGCAGTCTCATCAGATTCAAGCCATACCCTGCAATCTAGCTTTATCTCTAAATAACTAATATTTTGAGTTTGTCTGACTCATATCTTGTAACCTAATGGGCCCAGAGCTCAGATGGGAAAGAAAGAAAACAGGATGTTGTTCACTGGCCTTTAAATGCCCATAATTACTGATGGCCAGACATTTCCAAAGACTGAAATAGCCACAAATGTAAGGATGCCTTCTACTTTGAAGTATTCCTATGAGCTCTGCAGATTCAGGCTTTAATATGCAGAGTATTTTTTCCTCTGAAAAGTTTCTATACCTCAAACCAGGGTAAAGTATACTGTACCAATAGTCCTGGCAAAGAAAGAGGATACCATATTGAAATTATATACATTTCTCGAGAGGTGAAAATCGGGACTATTTCATCGTTAGTTATACCTCTAGGTAAATTTCCACCTACCCAAAAAGTGCCTGATTAAATAAACTATGAGAAAAACATCCAGATATATATTGAAATGTCTTTTCGTCTCTGCTAAAACAACAAAAACAAAAACAAACAAAAAACAACAACTATCTTCAGAGTTGTAAACGCCTCTCAAACTGTACCCACAGTGCCCTTGTGATTAACTGGTGTTTCCAAATTTCAAAAACACATAATTTTGCATGGTGTATTCAAATTAAGATAATATTTTATGAAAGGTGAGTAGATATTAACCAAGTTCACTTTAGTGGGGAATCATTTCTATATACTTTGGGTTTGGCCTTCTCTTCTCCATTTGTATTATTGAGATCAACATGATTAAACCTCTGTTTGCTTCTCTCAATAATCAGCCCTATGAAATGTAAAGATTTTTAGAATTTTAGTCATGAATCATTGAATTACACCACATTCATTTCAACCACAAAAGTGCAATAATCAAGGAGATCTGAGATAGGTGATCACAAAGCAATTAAAAATATTAGATAATTAAGCCTTGCCTCTGAACCATATAATTACTCCTCTCTCTCATTTACTGAATTATGCCAGGCAGGGAAAAAAGAAACTTTAACATGATCTATTTAAAAATATCAAAATAATATGAATGATAAAGCAATTAAATTTCTCGAGCTCTGCTGCTATGCTTTCCCCTCTTCTGTTTTTATGCACAAATCAATTTCCATTTCAATGACAGATATGAGTTCAAGGAGTAGGTTGAACATCTCTCTTTTATTAGAGTATCTTTGTTATTATAAGTAAAATTGAGCTGGGTTTCATTCAAATCTACTGTGTCTATGAAACAAGATTTAGTCATGCACTAAATGAAGGTTTCAAATAATATTATGCTGGGAATTTGTTACACGTTAAACACCAATAGTTTGCTTTCAATATGTGTATTGGCATAACAGTTATGCAGTAATAAAATACAATAAAACTTTATAATGCTCCATTCATACCAATAGCTCCCACAGCACAGCAGTTCTTCAAATGGTGAGTAAAAAATTAATAAAGAGGATGAATCTGTGGAAGTGGTGTATAAAAGATGTGATGGACTGGAAATATTAAGCAATAATGAGTGCCAGATCTGATTCCTTTGGCAAAATTATAGGACTAGTGCATTAAATGGAGCTTTGAAAAAATGAATTTTCAGTGATTTGGAAACAGCTATGTGCACGGTGACAAAGCTAATGTTGAGAAAAGAAAAAGGATGAACAGTGCAAACAACAGATTTGAATTTTGCCCTCCCAGACAGAAAGAACAGATAGAAGGTGTGTAAATAATAGGATTTGAGGGGTTTTCTAACCCAATTGTAAATCCCCGAAGGGTAAGTTAGACAGACGTCATGATCACATCAGATCTTTAGCATAACATCAGCTGTAGCTGTAACTACCAGATGACACACTAGCATTTGGAAAAGCTTCAAGTATATATATTAGCTTCTTATATTGTTCTATCGGGGTACTGGTAACAGATTTTTCATACAATGGACTGGCTTCAAGGTTGTGTTGTTAACAGTGTAGTCCCTGGACTGGTCTGAGGAAATACTGTAAACCCAGGCCTAGTTATTTGTAAACATTTTATTTTCAAAGTCCTCTGGAGGGAATCAGGCTTTTAGAAAGCTCCAATTTTTCAGTTGCTAATAAAAAGTCTCAAATTCAATAATCTGTGGCAGGGATGTTATATTTACTTAATTCCAGGAGCATCTGAATTCTCACACACAGATTTACTGTTTCCCGTTTTGAACTTTTTTATCAGATGCAGAGGTGATGGTGGTTCAGTTGAAAAGAAGAAAACAGCAATGGTTACCATAAAACAGCCCAAAGCTCCCCAGACTCAGCACAGAAAAAGAGAGAAAGACAATTTGCTAAACTGATCATAGAGTGATTTACCAGTCAATTAAGGAACACTTTGCAGCAATGCAAGGGGATTTCAGACACAGATGAATTACACCAAGATTGCTTTCTTTATTTGCATTGCAAAAACCAGGCAGACCGCAGATTTATATAAAGAGCTTCATAATTTTGCAATTTCCTATTGCCTGAACTTTTATTTTGACACAAGGGCCATGTTCACCTGAAGACAGTCACTCAGGTACTTTCCAAGCACACCGCTGAGAAATTGAAATTAGGAATAGTGCACTGCCAGATGCTACATTCTAAGGAGCCTTGTAAAAAGCAGTACTCAAGTGTCACTTTGAAGAACACCTGTTAGACATTGTATTTGAAATGAAATACTATTTGAACATTTTAACTTGTAAGCATGATTTTTGATGTATTTAATTCACAACAACTGCACAGAGGATCTTTTCATGGTAAGCTAAAGACATGTCAGTTTTTGACGCTCAGTGGAAAGAGTTACTCATGATGGTTGCTGATAACATGTGATTGGTATTGAAATATACCCTCAGTAAATCCCTCATGTTGGGCTGCTGCTCCAGAAATTTGATGCATGAGATTCTGGAAGGAAATCATCTTTTTAAAAATATTTAACTTTAATATTGGAACGCTTTAGTTTTTAGTCTGAAATCTTAGAAGAAAACAGGGCATTTTGACTTAATACCAGTAATGTGCCACATCACTTATAAGGGAGAAAATGTTCTTTGAGAAAAACTTGCCAACTCATAACTGTTTCATAACTTCTTACCTAAATGGAACTGTTTGACCATATAGCAAAAATAGATATATCACGCTGCCTAATTTTAGTACCAGAACTCAGTTTTAAGATAGGTCAGTTTTTGAGGTTAAAGATGAAAGTATCTTAAATCCCCTGATTAGTAATTGCCTTCACTGGGTATAATATAGCATTTCTAATGCTATTTTGAGCTAGTTTTCAAGGTCCTGGCTTAAGGCTGGCCAGTTCCTTTTCTAGAGCAGCTGATTAACTCTGCAATCCAACCACCTCCTATTGGGCTTTCACCACCCAGGTCCACACTGCAGTAGTCCTAGTCACTCCAGGGCCAAGTAACAGCTAGGAAGAGCTCCTGTGCCCTAGGAGTCTTTAAAATTATTCAAATGATGGAATCCACAGGCAGCTCGAGAAACCTAGGAAACTCCATCCTGCTTGCCATACATAAGATGCCCCCTGCAGCCCTGGCTTGCTGTTATCTTGTCGCCATGACCACCCCCAGGGAGCCCTGCCTGGCACCTGCTCTCCTCGGAATTGTAGGGGAGAGTTCGGCCTTTTCTGTACCATAGAGTCAGTGTCTTGTGTCCCACTATCCAGAGAATCTTTAAATTGTATAAATACTAGGCAATTAGAACTGCTACTTATTTTCATGTTTCCTCAAACGAAACCTTAAGTTCTATTAATGAAACCTTGCAGGTAACTATATGATGAACATTGGGGGATAGGAAATAAGGCAAATCACTAACAGCTTTGTATTTGTATCTTTTCTAATCAGAGTCTGTTATATAAGTAAAACAGGAAGTGATAGTTTCACTTCTCAAAAAATTCTAGCGCCACCACTCATCATCCTGCCCCAAACCCCGGCACTCAAGCACTCCAGATTTTCCAGCACAGGCATTCAGACGATTGGCATGGATCCCACTTGGGGATTTCTCCCTCTTTTCAGTCACCACGAGAAGCCCAGGACTGTCAGACATTTCTCAAGGTCCAACATCTTGGACCGTTATGACCCTTTCCCAACCTGACGAATTTCTGAAAACTTCCCCTGTGCTCTCTGGAACTCATGATTCTTCAACAGAAAAATCCCCTGTAGTTTTGATTCTTCTGCTATTCCCTTTGCCTTCTACCTCTGACCCTTGGCTCTCCTATAAGGACTGGGCCCCCTGCCCCTCTCTTAAGCAGCATGTCTTTTCAGGCCCAGGAGTCACTCACGAGGGGCGTGGGATGTGTACTCCTCACTCTACGTCGCCATCTTCAGATCATGTTCTTTCCTCTTCCTTCAAACCACCTAAGATTTCATTTTGCGCTCTGAGATTGTATCACCTGTTACTCCTTGCCAAAGGTATCTACCCAAACCCTCAACACTCTCCTTGAAGATTCTATTACATGTTCTAGCTCTGTTTCTCTTTCTCTAGCACTACTCCTTCTTAACTTTTAACATCTAACAGTCAACACTCCAATACCACAATCTCTCAGATGGTTGATTTGTCGTCAGCTCCGCTTCTCCATTACCCCCATTGGCATGCCCTAGACCCCTGGCATATCTAAAAGCCACATCTCTGCCCAAATCACAATTTAATGCCGCACCCTATGACTACCACTTCTAATGTTTCCAGGTGACTGGCTCCTACCATCACTTCAACAACATTTACATTCAAGTAGGACCTGAAATCCATTCATTCTACCATCTGTTCACAGGTCTACTCCAGTCTCGTGACCACACTGTCCCAATACAGATTCAAAGGCCCCCAGTTAAGTCACTGTGGTGCACAGTCTCTACTCCCTTGCTTGCCAATTGTGTCATCCTATTTGCCTTGCAAAGCATTCACTCTAGTGAATGTTAAGATTACTTTTTTTTCCCCCAGCTCTGTCACTAAAAATGCACAGCTGACTGTGTCTCGAGAAAAATACATGGAAAAGTACAAGTTCACATTAAATCCATGAGCTCTAACTTCTTGTATTGGGCTCTTCGTGCTTGCCAGCAATGCTACTCCGTTTCTCTAGCCCATGCCTTTAATATAAGAGCATTTCCTATCTTCTCTCTACCTAAGAATTCAAGTCTGTTCTTGGCATTCTCGGGCTTCTAGTTCATACAGAAAATAAAAGCTATCAGAATAGATACTATCAGAATAGAGCTACCCACAGCACCAGGACACATGCACAGCCAAATTCACCTTTGTCTTCACTTCTCTTCATGTGAAATAATGGCCTCGGTTCCTATATAATGATAACCGTCCCATTTGTATACTACACCCCATGTCATCTTACCTCTTAGACAAAGGGCATTTGTCTAACAACTGTCCACTATCCCCAAGAGCCATCACTCTCCACTCACAAGTAAGACAGCAATGCTACTCAGGATTTACCTGGTCTCCTTGGCAACTTGTGCTTTCCTCCTCTTCTCTTTTGAACCTTGTTCCAACCCTCATCATGCCACTGGAGTTGGTCTCCTCAAAGCCACCAATGACCTAAATACAATGATGAGTCAGTCCTAGGACTGTACTAAAAGTCAAGGAGTATGTTTTATTTTAAATTTGGGTACTGTGTTTCTTATGTAAACCCCTTGCTAAAATTTTTTAACAACCATAATGAACAAGAGAAAAAAACAAAAAACAAAAAAGAAAAAAACAAAAAACAATGTGGAATTCTTTGACAAGGATCCACCATTTAGGGGCAACATAAATTCTTCAAAGAATACATAAATATAAAACAAATAATCAAAAAAGGGTTTTTTTTTCTATGTCGTCTAGTATTTATTCACTTTATGGCTTAGAAGCTACTTTTTTTTCATATGTAACATTCAGTGCCCCAATCTATAAAATACAAAGACACCACCAAATTGGGAGTTCTTCCGATGATTAAATGAGAAAATGAAATAAAGCTTGTCATAACAGATGTTTAACAAAATATGTGCTATCTTCCCATGGATTCGTATGAAAGAGAACATAGGTACGTCCCACATAGGGAGTCCAGGGCTCCCACACCCTGGGACTTCTCACACTTCACTTTGACCTTGGCTACCAATTGGTATCAGTGATGATAGAAGCTCATCAATATCCAGGAACACCTCTTCAACCCCCAAACTCGTTTTGCAAGTAGGATCATCATATAACTAGATGTGCTCGATAGAATACAAAGGAGAAATCTTCGGCTTATTTCTAATAAGGCAGCTAATTCCTTCAAAAGCCATTTTTTGTTTCACCTCAGGCTAACCTTTGTGTTATAAGCTAAAGGACCCACGAGAATGGAGCAAAGCTTTTCCTCGAGATACCGTTTAGAGCGGAAACCTGCACTCTACGCTGACTGCAATGCGAGTTATAAATAAGACTCTTTTTCACTATGTCATTGAGATTTTGTTTCTATTGTTACAGAAATTAGCATTCAGTACTCTGGCTAATACAGTATTTAAGCAGTTTATTCATGCAGATATAACATGAGGCGGATTTTGCCTGGGCAAAAATAACTCATTCCACTTTGATGCCCATAATTGAGGTTCTTCATATGCTGACATTCGAGAAACTCCATAGTTAATTGTTGTAACTGTTATAAGAATGGAAATCAAAGTTATAACCATAAAACAACCAAGGTCAAGTAAAGAAAGGATAACTATGAAAAGTATACTTTTAATGAAGGTATTATTTGAATTAGGTGACTTTTCCAAAGCCAAAGAAACTTAAAAATATAAATGTGTTGACATTTATTTGGCTAAAAATCCAAAATACCAGACTCTCTGAAGCAAACAGGCTTACCCACAAATTGCAAAGTACACAAAGACAACATTAATTGCAGTAACCACTCTTTAAACAATCATGCAGAAATGTATCAGTGGATAAGCTGTCAAAGAAGCTGCATTTAAGATTTTTATGAAAATGAAACAGAAAAAGAAAAGCTCCTCTTCTAAGGAGGTAGGAGATGTGGACTCTGTGTAATTAGTTTCAGTGTACTGGCTGTTTATTGGAAGAAAATAAGTGTTTTGTCTAGAAAACAGGTTAGACTTGAACTACTTAAATGCTCACACTTTGATTTTTTGACTCTATAATTTCAACAGCTTGCGGGCACACAACAGGAATTTAAAGAAGAAAACACCAACAGTTTTAGTTTCAGATGAAGAGACTCGTGGAACTACAGTCAACACCTACCGCTCTCTCAGTGTTTTCATACTACATAGGCCATTATTTCACCCTTTCAGAAACAGTCCTGGCAGTCACAGGTGATGAACCAGACCACGAGTAATTGGCACTTGCATAAAATAACGGAGACTAAAAGTGTCATTCAATGCAGAGATTTTTAAGAATGGCAGCAGAGTGACAAATGAGAAATGTCTTCCAATTCTGCACTGTGAGTCTAATTAGAACTATGTGATACAATAAAGGAAACAAAATTGCTAGATGCTGGTAACTCTGTATCTTTCAGATATTGCTTTTAAAATGAAAGCATTACATCCTTCAGCTTTCAGTTAAGATCCAGAAATCACAAAAGGTCATCTACACCCACCCTTAGAAGGAGAGTAGGATGGATGAATTACAAAAAGCCACACAAGATTTTCTACCCATCATAGAGCTGAGGACAAAAAGAAACACAATAAAACTAAATTGCAGAAAAAGTGAAGGCTTTGCTAGAAGAGAAGAGACCATAACTGCTTTCTCTTCTGCTGGAATGGTGAGAGTGGTGGTAAGGGGTAATCTTGAAAGACATATGGAAGGCTAAAGGGGTCTAAATTTTAATAAATTTGTAACATCTAGGTACAGGTTGACATGAGAGATCAGAATCCTGAGGGGCTGCAGTCAAAGACGGTGTCTGGGGCTTCCCTGGTGGCACAGTGGTTGAGAGTCCGCCTGGCAATGCAGGGGACACGGGTTCGTGCCCCGGTCCGGGAAGATCCCACATGCCGCGGAGCGGCTGCGTCCGTGAGCCATGGCCGCTGAGCCTGCGCGTCCGGAGCCTGTGCTCCGCAACGGGAGAGGCCACAACAGTGAGAGGCCCGCGTACAGCAAAAAAAAAAACAAAAAAACAACACAAGAGATGACAAGTGTTGACAAGGGCATGAAAAAAGGGAGCCCTTGTGCACTGTTGGTGGGAATGTAAATTGGTACAGACATTATGGAGAACAGCATGAAGGCTCCTCAAAAGATTAAAACACTGAACCATTATATGATCCAGCAATCCCACTTCTGGCTGTATAACCAAAGGGAATGAAATCAGTATCACAAAGAAAATATCTGCACGCCCACATTCATTGCAGTATTATTCACAAGAGCCAAGCTATGAAAACAATCGAAACAGCTGTCAAGGAGTGAATGGATAAAGAAAATGTGATATTTTCTCTGAAGATGAATGAGGAACATAGACTTGTATGGCGTCTCTGCACCTGCTGCTTATAATAATTAAGAGTTTTCATAACTGGAGGACTTTATAAAGTCACCAAAGTTTGTATAAATAATCAACCTAATTATGTACCTTAGGTTAATCATTTGGTGCTTGAAATTAAGCTCAACGTTCAGAAAGATAGCATTAGTAATTAATTTCATTTTGGGTCTAAATCCTCTTAGAATAGTAATATTTCATATAGGAATATTATAGAGATATGTGTTAGACTTTTGTGGGGTTTTTTTCAAATATGTCAGTGGATCTATTTACACCCACCTTTGTTTGCCTCCGTTGTTTCATTTCGAATTTGTCTAGAACTGATTTGCCTTAAGGAGTCGCAGTAAGAACAATTATATATTATTCAACGGCTTAAAAACCTGGACCAGTTTAGAATTAACACCCAATGACTACCCATGCCGGATGAAAACCATTCAGCCCTTAGGAGTTATTTAAATAGCCTTAGAAGGCCTCACAGTGGTATAAAACAGTTCCTCTCCAAATTCATGTGCAGATTTTATCTGCCTTTCCTGTATGAAGATATAGTTCTGTGTGAGGAAAGCACACAAAATAAAACCCTCAGCAACAATGGAGTAGCAGAGGGCAAAAAGCAACAAGTTTTGCTCACTGAAAAACACAGGTCACTACCTCTCTGCCTGTGGTTACGAACCATAACATCCTGAAAGTCACCACTTGTCACTGCTTCTATTCACACCAATCCTGGGCATGTCACGTCACTAAAATCATTAATCTACTTATATTCAGGCAGAGTCCAAATTCTCTCTTAAAAAAAATTGTATGAGGTTCTTTATTTTTCCCCTAGCTAAATTAGATATTTTAGTGGAAGAAAATAATTAGATGTATTTTAGCAATAACTGATTTGCAACTCACTGCAAGCATAGTCAAAGCAGGGTCAGGAGAAAGAAAAAAAGAATCCTTTTAATGGGGGCTATTGATCTATGGTAAAGTATCATAATTAAAAGAGACCTTTTGAATTTTAGTTGCAAAGACATAGTATATTCTAATTGCTATAACCTTTGGGAATCTTCAGAAGGATAATAGTTCTGTCCAAAGGTTAGAACAGATTTTAGGCAGGAGGTGTTTAACTGAATGTGACTATGTGACACAAGAAATAGCAACCTAATGCAAAATAAATCACCTATTTTTTTCTAACAGAGTAAAAACAGACAAGCAAAGCAAAATAAAAATTTGGATTTAAATTTTTAATTACTCTTAAAGGCATATGTCTGTAATACTAAGTATCAAAACTATCACTGGAGATAGCAAAGTCTTAGAAAGCGATTATTATTGAAGTTTTATTGGACAGAGCGTAGTAACTTCTTATACTCAAATTGATGTGGAATATTTTTTTGTTTTAGCTTTCACAAAATTAAAGATATTTAATGGATAGACCTAACATGCATTTTGAAATATGAGTAAAATTTTTTCAAAGACAAAATACCCTACATACGTTTCCAATACTGTTATACATCAAAATTTCCAGATTATTAACATAACATCAATTTTTGAGGGCATCAAGGAAAAGCTTCACTAAATAGAGTTAAACAGGGAAGGAAAATTTTATTCAATACTACCGTAGCAGGGTAGAGTGATTAAACTTGACTCCGCTGAAACAAAGGGCTGGAGAGATTTAAGCACTGGGCTGAGTGAGTAGAAAAGTATTGCAGGAGGAGGGCGGGGACTGGTCCAGGTGATTAGACCCTCTGTTTGCTCATTAGTAATAACTGCGATAATTGCTGAGCTGTCCTCCTGCCCTCCAGGAAGAGATGGGGACATAGGGCACCATCTTTCTAGACTGTGAGATGGCTTCCAAGTGCTTGAGAAAGAAATTCCTGGGTTAAAAAATCACAGAAGACTGGGAAAAGGTTTACATCTCAAAGGAACAGAGAATTTAAGTGTTTTCTAAAACAAATGCCCTAAAGTTTAGTGAAGACTGAGAAAGTTAAGGCCATCTTGGTAAAATGACTTATAATTATTCAAAAATCAGTCAATTGGATCAATTGTAGTTATTTTCTATCACTGTTTATACCTGAATATGAATTAGCATGGAATTTGTTTATTAGGGGTCTTTCACAGGTTGCATATTTTAAGATGATTTTTGCTATCCCTTGTGAAGGAAAAATAAAATTGGAGTAAGAGAGCTCTCTAAAACGGAGTCAGATAGAGAACAAACCAGATTGCCTTTGGGGAGAGAGAAATGGGAAGGGGCAAGATAAGGGAAGGGGATTAAAAAGTAAAAGTTACTATGGATAAAATAGATAAGCTACAAGGATATATCATACAGCACATGGAATATAGCTGATATTTTATGATAACTTTAAATGGAGTATAATATATTAAAAAATTGAACCATTATGTTGTACACCTGAAATTAATATATTATAAATCAACTATACTTCAATAAAAAAGGAAAAAATATAAAAATTCTAAACCTCTCCCCCAAAATAAAATAAAGTAAGATAATATGGAGCTTGGAGGCCATTAAGAAGGGTGACTTATGCACTTCTCAACCTGGACGGAATCTGACCTTTGAACTGATGAAGTCATCCAGAATACCTGCCAGAAACTCAAGATACTTACTGGACTCACTCTAATAACTCATAACAGTTTATCTACTTATTGAACCTTTACCCTAAAACAAATGGTCATTCCTTAAGAATGAATACTTTGACTTGCATCACAGTCAATCAAAATTTATTTTATAAGCCCCTGACTCTTTCTCTTCCTGGAAACATTCTTTTGGGGTTACTTGAATCTGTGTCTCCCAAATTGCAATGATTGAGACCCTAAATAAACTCCTCTTATTTGCAGACTCTTGCAGTATTTATTTTGGTTGACACACCCCATCCTAAATGATAACAGGGTAATGGTTAATTTAAGACTAATAAAACTAATTTGAGTATTAAGTCTCAAACAACCTTAGAACTCAGATGTGAGACTACTGACTAGTGTCCTTTATGAAATTCAACTTTGGGGTCATTGACTTGATAAAATGTTGAAAGAGATCAAAGACTCTCAATATAGGGAGAGACATTAGCAGAGTTGGGGTAAATTATTGATATTGCACATCCTAAGTAAAGTATTTGCATTTTAATACTTGCCCTTAGCCGTTTTTTCCCTAGAGTCTCTGGTATAAGACAGGCAGACAAATTTATCACTATAATTTTACAGACAGAAAAGCTACAACACAGATAAGTCACAGATCCCCTTGAAACAAGAGCCAAGTGAAGCAGAGAACATACTCTTAAATACTCTGTTATGTGAACAGAATATTTCTCATTTTATAGAAAAGGAATCTGAGACTTGGAGGCCCAGTGCCACAAACATATGAAGAGTCAAGTTCCATATTGTTTTCACTATACTACCTCAATTATATTTATACACTTCCATATTTCACTCTTCAGCGTCCTCAAACAGCCAATTATGTTGTAAGTTTTGTGTCTCTCATTTTTCACCTCCTAAAATCTAACTTTCTGGAAACTTGTATTCCCTTTCTGGGAAGGAATGTAAAAATTATGAAGAAGATGACAAAAAGTACTTGGAAGAGGAAAAAGAAAATAAAAAGACAGCTTATTTTGTGGGTCTATTCCTTGTTTTCCAAAGCTCAAACATCCTAATGAGAAATCAACCTAGAAAAAGGAGAGTGGGTATTTTTAAATGTTGACTACATTTATAAGTTGTTTTTTCTTCACTTTCTTCCTTCATTGTCCTTCTTTTCCATGTTTTCTGGCCAATTAGACATTGAAGACATTGTAGTTTTCTAACTTTGACAAATGACTGTATAATTTCCACTGTGGACAGCTTTGTTTCATTCCTTTATTTTTAACGCCATGGACCATAATAGCTTCATACCAACTGCTAAGTACCAAAACATCTCAAAGCCATAAACGAATGGGTAAAAATTACTGGGTAATAATTATTAACTAAATTTTTTTATCATTGTTCAAATTGCACACTTATATCATCATAAAAACAATTATCCCTGTGTGAAATTAAAGTCTGAGATTAAAATTTTAAACCATGATATATCACTGTGGTTACTAGTCACAGAGTTCATATTCTCAGCTGAATTCTTAAGTTCATGTACCAACTGCAGAGAAAGTTCTGCTTGAAAGAAGTTATTCAACAAGTAAAGCTGATAGCCACAGGAATTCCTGAGCAAACTGTTAATACTAATCACTCCCCCACCCACCCAACAAGCCCCCAGGGAAACAAGCAAACAGTGTCTTTGAAAGTTTTTAAGACTAGCATGAAAACTCTTTCCAGAGGACTAGCTTAACCTAAACTTTGATACTTTCAAAACACGAGTTTGATGACTAAAGCGTAATCTCAGGTTTTAAAAGACAGAAAATTGGAGGGCAGACAGCAGAAACAAGAAGAACTACAATCCTGCAGCCTATGGAACAAAAACCACATTCACAGAAAGACAGACAAGATGAAAAGGCAGAGAGCTATGTACCAGATGATGGAACAAGGTAAAACCCCAGAAAAACAACTAAATGAAGTGGAGATAGGCAACCTTCCAGAAAAAGATTTCAGAGTAATGATACTGAAGATGACCCAGGACCTCAGAAAAAGAACGGAGGTAAAGATTGAGAAGATGCAAGAAATGTTTAACAAAGACCTAGAAGAATTAAAGAGAAAAAAAATAGAGATGAACAATACAATAACTGAAATGAAAACTACACTAGAAGGAATCAATAGCACAATAACTGAGGTAGAAGAATGGATAAGTGACCTGGAAGACAGAATGGTGGAATTCACTGCCACAGAACAGAATAAAGAATGAAAATAAATGAAGACAGCCTAAGGGACCTCTGGGACAACATTAAATGCAACAACATTTGCATTATAGGGGTCCCAGAAGGAGAAGAGAGAGAAAAAGGACCAGAGAAAATATGTGAAGAGACTGTAGTCAAAAACTTCCCTAACATGGGAAAGGAAACAGCCACCCAAGTCCAGGAAGTGCAGAGAGTCCTATACAGGATAAACCCAAGGAGAACCACGCCGAGACACATAGTAATCAAATTGGCAAAAATTAAAGACAAAGAAAAATTATTGAAAGCAGCAAGGGAAAAATGACAAACAACATACAAGGGAACTCCCAAAAGGTTAACAGCTGATTTCTCAGCAGAAACTCTACAAGCCAGAAGGGAATGAAATTATATACTTGAAGTGATGAAAGGGAAGAACCTACAACCAAGATTACTCTACCCGGCAATGATCTCATTCAGATTCGATGATGAAATCAAAAGCTTTACAGACAAGCAAAAGCTAAGACAATCAGCACCAACAAACCAGATCTACAGCAAATGCTAAAGGAACTTCTCTAAGTGGGAAACACAAGAGAAGAAAAGAACCTACAAAAGCAAACCAAAAACAATTAAGAAAATGGTCATAGAAACATACATATTGATAATTACCTAAAAGGCGAATGGATTAAATGCTCCAACCAAAAGACACAGGCTTGCTGAATGAATACAAAAACAAGACCAATATATATGCTGTCTACAAGAAACATACATATTGATAATTACCTAAAAGGCGAATGGATTAAATGCTCCAACCAAAAGACACAGGCCTGCTGAATGAATACAAAAACAAGACCAATATATATGCTGTCCAAGGTCTTTCAGACCTAGGGACACATACAGACTGAAAGTGAGGGGACGGAAAAAGATATTCCATGCAAATGGAAATCAAAAGAAAGCTGGGGTAGCAATACTCATATCAGATAAAATAGACTTTAAAATAAAGAATGTTACAAGACACAAGGAAGGACACTACATAATGATCAAGGGATCAATCCAAGAAGAAGATGTAACAATTATAAATATATATGCACCCAACATAGGAGCACCACAATACATAAGGCAACTGCTAACAGCTATAAAAGAGGAAATCAACAGTAACACAATAATGGTGGGGGACTTTAACACCTCACTTACAAAAATGGACTGATCACCCAAACAGAAAATTAATAAGGAAAGAGAAGCTTTAAATGACACAACAGACTAGATAGATTTCACTGATATTTACAGGACATTCAATCCAAAAACAGCAGATTACACTTTCTTCTCAAGTGCACATGGAATATTCTCCAGGATGGATCACATCTTGGGTCACAAATCAAGCCTCAGTAAGTTTAAGAAAACTGAAATCATATCAAGCATCTTTTCTGAACACAATGCTATGAGATTAGAAAAGAATTACAGGGAAAAAAAGTAAAAAACACAAATACATGGAGGCTAAACAATACGTTACTAAATAACCAAGAGATCACTGAAAAAATCAAAGAGGAAATCAAAAAATACCTGGAGACAAATGACAATGAAAACATGATGATCCAAAACCAATGGGATGCAGCAGAAGCAGTTCTAAGAGGGAAGTTTATAGCTATCCAAGCCTTCCTAAAGAAACAAGAAAAATCTCAAATAAACAATCTAACCTTACACCTAAAGGAACTAGAGAAAGAAGAACAAACAAAACCCAAAGTCAGCAGAAGGAAAGAAATCATAAAAATCAGAGCAGAAATAAGTGAAATAGAAACAAAGAAAACAATAGCAAAGATCAATAAAACTAAAAGCTGGTTCTCGGAGAAGATAAACAAAATTGATAAACCATTAGCCAGACTCATCAAGAAAATGAGGGAGAGGACTCAAATTAATAAAATTAGAAATGAAAATGGAGAAGTTACAACAGACACTGCAGAAATACAAAGCATCCTAAGAGACTACTACAAGCAACTCTATGCCAATAAAATGGACAACATGGAAGAAATGGACAAATTCTTAGACTGAACAGGAAGAAATAGAAAATATGAACAGACCAATCACAAGTAATGAAATTGAAACTGTGATTAAAAATCTTCCAGCAAACAAAAGTCCAGGAACAGATGGCTTCACAGGTGAATTCTATCAAACATTTAGAGAAGAGCTAACACCCATCCTTCTCAAACTCTTCCAAAAAATTGCAGAGGAAGGAACACTCCCAAACTCATTGTATGAGGCCACCATCACCCTGATACCAAAACCAGACAAAGATACTACAAAAAAAGAAAATTACAGACCAGTATCACTGATGAATATAGATGCTAAAATCCACAACAAAATACTAGTAAACAGAATCCAACAACACATTAAAAGGATCATATACCACGATCAAGTGGGATTCATCCCAGGGATGCAAGGATTCTTCAATACATGCAAATCAATCCATGTGACACACCATATTAACAAATTGAAGGAGAAAAACCATATGATCATCTCAATAGATGCAGAAAAATCTTTTGACAAACTTTAACACCCATTTATGATAAAAACTCCAGAAAGTGGGCATAGAGGGAACCTACCTCAGCATAATAAAGGCCATATATGACAAACCCACAGCAAACATCATTCTCAATGGTGAAAAACTGTAAGCATTTCCTCTAAGATCAGGAACAAGTCAAGGATGTCCACTCTCACCACTATTATTCAACATAGTTTTGGAAGTCGTAGCCACGGCAATCAGAGAAGAAACTGAAATAAAAGGAATCCACATTGGAAAAGAAGAAGTAAAACTGTCACTGTTTGCAGATGACATGATACTATACGTAGAGAATCCTAAAGATGCCACCAGAAAACTACTAGAGCTAATCAATGAATTTGGTAAAGTTGCAGGATACAAAATGAATGCCCAGAAATCTCTTGCATTCCTATACAATAATGATGAAAGATCTGAAAGAGAAATTAAGGAAACACTCCCATTTACCACTGCAAGTAAAAGAATAAAATACCTAGGAATAAACTTACCTAGGGGGACAAAAGACCTGTATGCAGAAAACTATAAGACACTGATGAAAGAAATTAAAGATGATACCAACAGATGGAGAGATATACCATGTTCTTGGATTGGAAGAATCAACACTGTGAAAGTGACTGTACTACCCAAAGCAATCTACAGATTCAATGCAATCCCTATCAAATTACCAATGGCATTTTTTACAAAACTAGAAAAAAAAATCTTAACATTTGAATGGAGACCCAAAAGACCCCGAATAGCCAAAGCAGTCTTGTGGGAAAAAAAACGGAGCTGGAGGAATCAGACTCCCTGACTTCACACTATACTACAAAGCTACAGTATCAAGACAATATGGTACTGGCACAAAAACAGAAACACAGATCAATGGAACAAGATAAAAATCCCAGAGGTATACCCACGCACTTATGGTCAACTAATCTATGACAAAAGAGGCAAGGATATACAATGGAGAAAAGACAGTCTCTTCAATAAGTGGTGCTGGGAAAACTGAACAGCTACATGTAAAAGAATGAAATTAGAACACTCCCTAACACCATACACAAAAATAAACTCAAAATGGATTACAGGGCTTCCCTGGTGGCGCAGAACTATCAAACTCTTAGAGGAAAACATAGGCAGAACACTCTGTGACATAAATCACAGCAAGATCC
>NW_006787829.1:1084757-1099706 GCF_000442215.2 Lipotes vexillifer
AAAAAAAAAAAAAAAATGGATTACAGACCTAAATGTAAGACCGGACACTGTAAAACTGTTAGAGGAAAACATAGGAACAACAGTCTTTGACATAAATCACAGCAAGATCTTTTTTGATCCATCTCCTAGAGTAATGGAAATAAAAACAAAAATAAACAAATGGGACCTAATGAAACTTCAAAGCTTTTGCACAGCAAAGGAAACCATAAACAAGACGAAAAGACAACCCTCAGAACAGGAGAAAATATTTGCAAACGAATCAATGGACAAAGGATTTATCTCCAAAATATATAAACAGCCCATGCAGCTCAATATTAAAAAAACAAACAATCCAATGAACAAATGGGCAGAAAACCTAAATAGACATTTCTCCAAAGACATACAGATGGCCAAGAGGGAAATGAAAAGCTGCTCAACATCACTAATTATTAGAGAAATGCAAATCAAAACTACAATGAGGTACCTACCACCTCACACCAGTTAGAATGGGCGTCATCAGAAAATCTACAAACAATAAATGCTGGAGAGGGTGTGGAGAAAAGGGAACCCTCCTGCACTGTTGATGGGAATGTAAATTGATACAGCCACTATGGAGAACAGTATGGAAGTTCCTGAAAAATTAAAAATAAAATTACCATATGATCCAGCAATCCCACTATTGGGCATATACCCAGAGAAAACCTGTAATTCAAAAAGACATATGCACCCCAATGTTCATTGCAGCACTATTTACAATAGCCAGGTCATGGAAGCAATCTAAATGCCCATCGACAGACGAATGGATAAAGAAGATGTGGTACATATATACAATGGAATATTACTCAGCCATAAAAAGGAATGAAATTGGGTCATTTGTTGAGACTTGGATGGATCTAGAGACTGTCATACAGAGTGAAGTAAGTCAGAAAGAGAAAAACAAATATTGTATATTAACGCATATATGTGGAACCTAGAAAAATGGTACAGATGAACTGGTTTGCAGGGCAGAAATTGAGAAACTGATGTAGAGAACAAACGTACAGACACAAGGGGGGAAAGTGGCAGGGGGTTTGTGGGTGGTGGTGTGATGAATTGTCAGGTTGGGATTGACATGTATACACTCATGTGTATAAAACTGATGACTAATAAGAACCTGCTGTATAAAAAAATAAACAAAAGATTTTTAAAAATACATGTTAAATAAATTACAGCACCTCCATAAAAATAAAGGAAGAAAATCATTTTGTTTTCATTAAAAGAGAAAAAGAATCAGAAATGAAAAAAGTTACTAAACTGGTTCATGGGAATGTGTACATAATTGATATATTTATTTAATAATGAATTTTAATCATCAGTAAATGATTAAGTGTAAATTGACAAACACAAGCAAAGTCAGCTTGATTATTAAGTAAATTAAACCCAGATACTTTTCATACCAGTGATCTCCAGTATTTGAAGTCATTCCCTTATCAGAGGTCATGAAAAAATATAAGCTAAATTAAAGGATCGTCTTCACTTTAGCACTTAAAAATCTACTATTTATGGGCTTCCCTTGTGGCACAGTGGTTGAGAGTCCACCTGCCAATGCAGGGGACATGGGTTCGTGCCGCGGTCCGGGAAGATCCCATATGCTGTGGAGAGGCTGGGCCCGTGAGCCATGGCCGCTGAGCCTGCGCATCCGGAGCCTGTGCTCTGCAACGGGAGAGGCCACAGCAGTGAGAGGCCCGCATACCGCAAAAAAAACACACACACACACACACACACACAAAAAAAAACTACGATTTATTAGTATGTTTTCAATGAAGAGTGGAATAACTAGCTAATTATTAAAGCTTCTGTGGAATCTATTCAGGGCATATATATTAGAGAAGAATGCCATATACTCTAAGAGAACTCCTAAATGCCACATCACATTCGTGCAGAGTGCAGGGCCAGACTTTTAATAGCCCGATGGTGACAGGGCATATGCCTCTAAGGGCCAGGCACATGCTGAGCAGCTAATTAACATCAAACACTAATTAGTCCCTCAGTATTTAGCAATGAAGCATCAGCAGCTGTCTTAGATGCCATATGCTAATTAGCATTAATAAACTTCAGAAATAATTGTCTCCATTGTTCTGTGTCATAATACTCCCTCTAATTGTACTTTGGAGAGCATTGCCTATAAATGGTAGCAAGCATTCCATAGCATTGCCTGAAGTTTAATGAGCCATTTACTGTGACTTGTGGCATTAGGAGAGAATATATACAGGAAAGAGGAAAGATTAACGCCAATTTTTAAAATTCATAATTAAGTTGTTGGCTGGTACTTGTGGCTCCAACTGTTCAAATATTCAGACAGGGGAGACTGTAACTTGGGCTCCAGCTAATCTTCAGGAAAATAAAATGTGAAGTTTAATAGAGACGGCCTGAACGCGTGCCTCAGCCAGCACAGCACCTCTGTTTGCAAAGCCCAGTTTAGTCTTTCGTTGGAAATTGTGCCATCACGTTTAAGAAGCCTGAAATGTCAGGGAGGAGAAAGGGCATCTTTCTTTGGAAAGAAAACAACTCCCATTTTCCTAATGTCAGCAAAAGTCAGCAAAATGTATCTTTGATGGTATGATCTGAAGTAAATACAGAATATGGCCATTAATTACCTTGGAAAATGCTTAAGTATCCAAAAACTTTCACTGGTTATTGTTCCATGAATTAGACAGCAAAATACAGTATCATGAGAGTGGGGTGGGTACCTACAAATACATTAATACCAAAGACTATGGGATATGATTCTTGACTTAATGAAGTCTGCAGTGCAATTAAAGGGTAAAAACACATATGTAGTAATGCCCTAAACAATTAGTCAATATAAAAGAATGTGCACTTTGGAAGTTTGAAAAACTATATATAACTGCAACATTTTTAATAACTGAGAAAGCAGTATAGGACCCTATAAACTAAGTCTTTTAAACACATATATAGCCTGTGGTACAACAGTTACATGACCTTCTATAAGCATTTGTTTTTTATTTGAAAAGAAAAAGCAATAATTGGAAGCAAATTATTCAGAAGTTTTCCAGAAATTAAATGAATTGTTCTTCTGATAAACACTGTAAGGATTTATAATGTATACATTTGTTAATATTACTTGCCATACCTGTCATTAATGCATAAAAGTCTGTCTTAAACTCCTTGCTAAATTATAAAAACACTTAACATTTTTTATTTTCATTGATCCTAATTAATTCTTTATCAGTTTATACTTAGCTTATTTTACCTCAAACTGTATTTTACTAAGAACCACCATCCTTATTACTGTAGGGTATTTTTCTGTTACTACTACTAACTTTAGATCATTTAAGTTTCTCTTAAATTCTAGCTAAAGTTCAAATTTAAAATAATAACAGGGCTTCCCTGGTGGCGCAGTGCTTGAGAGTCCGCCTGCCGATGCAGGAGACGCGGGTTCGTGCCCCGTTTCGGGAAGATCCCACATGCCGCGGAGCGGCTGGGCCCGTGGGCCATGGCCACTGAGCCTGCGTGTCCGGAGCCTGTGCTCCGCAAATGGGAGAGGCCACAACAGTGAGAGGCCCGCATAACGCAAGAAAAAAAAAAAATAATAAAAAAAAAATAAAATAATAACAAAAGAAAGACCGTTGGTTATTAAAGAATACCAAGAATATCTTCTTTCATGATATCCATTCTGAAAGCTCAATAATTCTATTTTCTTTGGATCTTACAGATGCAATAACTCTTGGAAAGAATTATGTTCTTTCTTTGCTCTGGCCACTAGAAGCTTAGAGCCAAATACTGTGTCTTCCTTTATTACATGGGATCATATTGCCTGCATTTATCTGTATAAATGTTATCTCTGATTATTTCTATATCCATAGGTTTATTGTCCTGATTTCTCTATTATTTTAAATAACTGTATCCTTTGGGATTTTATATAAAATTTTAAGTCTACTCCTTTGTGTAAATTACATAAACCATCATTAAATGGAAACTAAAAAACTATCCATTTCAAAATGGAACTAACATAATTTGCAGCAAAACTTCCTTAATTTTGATACATTATATCAATTCATATAGGAGTTTGGCTAAAACTTACCCTTGTGAAGCTTGCTTTTAATTCACAACTGCTATATTATAAAGGTATAAAACATATTTAAGAATTCATTTTAAAGCCTTAACAGGAATAAGTGACATTAATGAAATTTAAAGAGTAAGCTATTTTAGAGAGAAAAGTTTGAGCCAATGTATCACTGGATATTATGAAACACTGTTCCAGAGAGTGACACCCACCCTCCCACCCTTAAATAGATAGTTCATATTTTACACTTACTATTGAGATAGGTCAGCTGGACTTAGAAAAGAGAGACACACACAGAAAGAGAGACAGACAGAGAGAAGGCAGGCCATTGGTTCTGTTGCTGGTGTACAAAATAAAATGCTCCCAAGAGCCTCCATCCCCCCGGGGCTTGTCTTCGACTGGCTCAGGAAGCTTTGATTACATGTTAATTTTATGCTCTCTACTGTCTTGATCAATTGAAGTGAAGCAGGATAGCTACCTGGCAATGTTTGCTCTTGGAATGTGGTTACTTAATAATCAATACTAACAAATCTTGTTCTGTAAGATCCTTCTGGAATATTAGTAATTTTAATCCTACTGGTTGACTGAGATCCTGCAAATTCATCTCTATCTTCACAGGATGTGATCAGTCTCTTTGCGCTATCATTATCATTACTATTAACAACAGTTCAAATTTATGGAAATGTTTGAGTTGGACAATATATTAAATATCTTAGATACTGCATCACTTTCCATTCTTAGAACCACCCTCTTCAGTAGATATAGCTCCTCTTCTTAGCATTATTATTATTGCTGTATTCCAGATGATAAAGTTTAGGATGTGAGAGGGCAAACAACTTACTCAAGGCTATGCAACTAGTGTAACCTTGGACTGAGAATGAACTCAGGGAGTAGATTCATTAAGCTCACTTCATAAACAACTTCATATAAACACTATACTGGACCGCTTGACTCTAATCTTTTCAGATAACTAAACATAGTGTATAAAAATCAGTCTGTCGGCAATGTTTTTATGTGTAAACTACTCATTCTATTCTTCTATTATCTTAACTTGATTTTACCATTAGCAAAATTTTATTTTGTTTTATTTTTTATTTTATTTTATTTTTTTTGTGGTACGCGGGCCTCTCACTGCTGTGGCCTCTCCCGTTGCGGAGCACAGGCTCCGGACGCGCAGGCGCAGCGGCCATGGCTCACGGGCCCAGCCGCTCCGCGGCATGTGGGATCTTCCTGGACCGGGGAGCGAACCCGCGTCTCCTGCATCAGCAGGCAGACTCTCAACCACTGAGCCACCAGAGAAGCCCGGCAAAATTTTCTCTTTAATGTAATTATTAGGGTTTTTTTTTACATTAAAACATATATATATATATAAATATGTCAGGCCAAATCAATTTTCATTAGTAACTGTTGTACCTGATTAGCAGTTACTGTTATAAAAGCCATTATTATTTCTTGGCAAAAAGTGCTTTATACTATTATCTATGGATGCATCTAAATTTATATATGAATGCATGTTAATTAACAAATATTAACAGCATATATACGAGTCTCCTTGTTAATCAAGTCTATAAAGGACATAAACAAGTATAAGTAACAGATGCATGTCTTTATGAATTGTGAAACAAATATACCTTTTCACCAATTATGATTAATTTTCTTAAAATTAGTAAATCTAGGTCAGCTTAATTGCATCTTTCTTCTTGTAAATGAGAAACTGGTGAATCAGAAATGTAGCATGAAATGTCTCCAGATCTTTCTGGATAATTAAAGAGTGCTTATGATGGCAGATGGACATTATGTGTCAGTTCATTTGTATCTCGCCACATTCTGGATAATATATACAGGTCCGGTGATGGCAGGACCTGTGTGAATTACTCATCTTTGCAGCTCCAGGGCTTAGCAGTCACCATCACAGGGGACTCAGAATATAATTGGGCCCTGAGCTTAAAGATGCCAAATAGTAGAAAACTTATAGTACCTTTTACTTAGAAAATATATTTAACTTCCTTGACAGGATACACTAACATTCCCAAGCATAAATAAGTGAAATAACTACCAAAACAGTGTGGGTAGCTTGTTGGTAGAAATAACTTCTCAATTTAAAAATATTTACTCTCATGTAAATAGTGTAGCTTTGAGCTTTATACAAACACTGTCATAAGGATTTTGGATAAGAATTCACCTGTTTTCTTAGAATTAATGATTTAAATCACATAAAGGTGAAACAGTCAAGGGAGTTTTTTCCTTTAGAAAGAGGATATATCTTATTTAATAGCCAGAGGGAAAAAACATTTTACTCCACCTTATAAGAAAACAAAATGTACAAATCCTTTTCCCCAAAATTCATTACTTATTCTGTCCAAATACCCTACTATTCAAGCCCTTAAGCAATAGCAGAGGTTTTCAAAGTAATTTATGCAGTTATAAGTTATTTCTTAAGAAAATGAATGCAATTGGCCTTATTTATAAATGCTATCATATATCCAAGGTTTTTCTGTAGATTATTTAGATGCCGATTATTACAGTTTTACATTATTTAACAAAAGTCTAGTTTTCTAACTTGTACATGTTTGGAATTTACATATATTAGCAATCATGTGATGTTTTGCTTGTTATGAAATAAAATAGAAGCAAATAAAACTATGTGGAGGTTTTCTGAATGACCAGCCTATTAAATGGAATAAATAGCAAAGGTCAACAGTGCTTTTCTCTTTTGCAAAATACCAGACCCACGTTTGTTATTTTTTTGGTTTTCCCTTCTTCCTAATATTAATAATTAGAATGAACAACTCAAATAAAGACCAAAGAAATACCTCCCCGTAGAATAACTTCAAGTTTTTTTGATTTCATAAACACAGACTTTTAAAATCATTTTGTCCACTTGTGACAACTTCACTGTTCTCATGGTGTATCTAAGTATATATCAGGACACTGATGGTTGACATCATTTAACATAATTATTTAAGATTTGAAATCTGATTAAATATTTAACATTGTTTTGGGGTATCTGTGAGATATCACTAGTATTCAGAGAACTTTCCACTTCTCTTTTCCTGTGGCACTCAAGGCAGTATTTTCAGAGGAATAAATTCTTGGTATGTACTGGACAGCACAGTGACCGAGGTAACAATACTGTATTACATATCTGAATTTGAATGATATTCAAAAGTCGCCAACAGAGTAAATCTTAAAAGTTCTCACTGCCAAAATAAAAAAAAAAAAAAGCAAGAAAAACAAATGTAACTGCTGCATAGGAAGTGATGGAAATGTTAACTAACCAGCCTTATTGTGGTCATAGTTTCATAACATGCACAAATATCAAATCATTACTTTGTATACCTTAAACTTACACAATGTTATATGCCAGTTATACCTAAATAAAGCTGGGGGGAAAAAGAATAAAAAGGAAAAAAAACAGATTACATTATCCCTCAACTTTAAGGTGGGATGGCCACGTGGTTTGCCTTAGCTGGTGAGATTTGGTTGAAACTATAAAGTGCCACCTCCACGTGGAAGAATTTAAGAGCCTGTAAGCCTTTAGGCATATTATTCTATGTGTCCCCTTCCCCTATGGTGGTAAAGCCATCCCTTCTTTTGAGTTGGTAGCATTACAAGGTAATGGGATTTTTGCTAGCCCGGATCACACAGTTACAATAGTGAGCAGAGTCCCTAGAATGACTCATTAAACAGTATGCTTAAAATTTGTTTTCTGCATAAACTAAATTTATTAAATTAAAATATTTACTGAATATACTATAAATTATATTTTAGTGAATGTGAAAAATAAGTTTTTAAAAAGGTACCCGTGTATCAGATGTAATAATTGTCCTCATTTAGCAAAAAAAGAGAAAACAAACTTCCTGAACTCAATAATTACTTTATGATGTGAATTCCTGTTTCTTTGCATAGCACCATGGAAACATTTTGGTCACAGCACACAGCATTTTTTCCTGATATAACCACTTTGGAAGACTCAATCTGATTATTACTATTGTTTTTGTGTAATCATTAGTTGATCTCACGTTGGGCATGCGTATACAACATTTATTTTTTTCTTTCAGGTAACGGGTCTTAATCTCAAATATGCTTACAATTTCTCTGAATTTGCAAATATTCACATTTGCAAGTTCTGAACTCAAACAACGCCACTTTGTTGACCACTTTTAGCCAATTTTAAAAATTAACAAACATAATGACGAAAATAAATATGTAATATTTTTGTCACTCATATAAGGAATAAAGAAATTTGGTAACCTAACCATTCTATTTGTTCCACTGATATACTGTAATTAAGGTAAGGCAATTAGAAAATTCTTGGCAAAAATCTCTTCAATTTGCTTTCTCCTTTTATGGTAGAGACACCTCAGACCCCCCATACCCACTTCTCAAGTCCTCTGAACATACAGGATTATTAAAATCACCTGTGGTTCACCAGGAGTAGGTGATTAGTACTGGCCAGTGGGTGGTGAGCAATGAGGAGTGTCAATTTCAAGGCAAAGAATTTATTTTCCAGTGGGTTCTTCAGTCTTTCCTCTTATCCTAAAACCTCAACCAGGGGAACCCAGTGCCCCAGAATCTGTTTCCTCCGTCAACCTTGATCACCTGGAGAGCAGCTGCCCTGGTGCTGAATGTGAGTTCAAAAATTAATGTGTTTTTTTTGTTTTGTTTTTTGTTTTGCGGTACGTGGGCCTCGCACTGTTGTGGCCTCTCCCGTTGTGGAGCACAGGCTCCGGACGCGCAGGCTCAGCGGCCATGGCTCACGGGCCCAGCCACTCCACAGCATGTGGGATCCTCCCGGACCGGGGCACGAACCCATGTCCCCTGCGTCGGCAGGCGGACTCGCAACCACTGCGCCACCAGGGAAGCCCCAAAAATTAATGTTTGATGCTTTCAACCATTGAGGCTTTGCTTGTTCATTTGCTGTGGCATAATCTAGTCCTATCCTAACACACACATCCTGTTACTGCTGAAAAACATCCTCTGGAGTAACAGCAGTGTGTGACCTCAGTCTCCCCTCAGGGTTCCTGGGAGTGTTTCTGTTACTGTGGAGGGAAGAGAGGGCCTGGGGACGGGGTGGGATTGTACCATGCAGAGTCACAGAAAGCGCGCACACGCGCACACATACACACGCACACACATACACAGCTAGAGCTGCAGCCACCAAAATAACCAACAAAAGAGCCAGCAACCCGTCAGAACATCCTTCCTCTCAAAGAGGGAAGAATTTCCCATGGTGCCCTGTACCCTGAGACACGAGGCCATGCAGGATCCCAGGATGGGGTGTGGAGGCCGCTATTTCTCCATCTTGCTGTTTCCCAAGCAAACACAATTACCCCAGCAGCCAGGCCTCCCAGATCTCATGGCGGGGAGGGAAGCGGAGGCCTGGGGCTCCCCGAGTGTGTGGGCGGGACCCTCCAAGAGGCCCTGTTTGTCCGTTCATCCATGCCACATGATTCTAACGTCCAAAGCGCCCCCCACCCCCAATGGGCAGGGAAGGGCCCTACTGGGATTTACATGACTGATTCCTTCTCACAGGTGTCAGAATCCCCAGCAGGTCCTGGACCTTCCTCGGTGGGGACTGGCAGCGGCCAAGGGCGCCTCACGCTTCACCTGGATCAGCTCGGGCACTGTGTATTCTCAAGGCATAAAACATACACATTTCAGTCACCTTAGAAAATGATCCTGGGACTGCCCTGGTGTTCCAGGGGTTAAGACTCTAAGCTCCCAATGTAGGGGCACGGGTTCGATCCCTGGTAGGGGAACTAAGATCCTGCGTGCTGCACGGCATGGCCAAAAAAAGAAAACAAAAAGAAGATCCTAAAACCTGAACTCATTTAAGTAAAAGAATCTTTCAAAATTTGCATAGAGCATTTTATTGGTCAGTAACCTCCCTTTGTCATAAGTCCCCTCATGCCATAAATGTTTAAAATAAATCCTAGGAGTAACCTCAGCAAAACAGTGGGATAGGAAGTCCTATGCCGTCTTCCTCCACAGAAAAACACTGATGAAACAATATTTAGGCCAAAATATTTTGTGAGAACTCCAGAATCCAGTTAAGAACTTGCAGCATACCAGAGGAGCACAAAACTGAGAAAAAAGCCTTTGAAATGGGTAAGAGGGGCAGTTTAACTTTATCTGTTACAGCCCCTCCCCAAAACCTCCATAGCTCAGCACTCAGATCCACTCAGCCCCCCATTTCTCCCTCATGGGAAGGAGTGAGTGAAGCATCCTCCTGACATCCCAGCCTTGTGGGTTGCTGCCCAAAGTTACTTCCATCTGGCTTCACACAGAGCACTGAGGCAACTGGCACAGTTAGAATGCTGGGGGGTCGGGGAGGGAGTTAACAACCAAGAAAGCCGGTGGGCGCTCTCAAAGGCCTCAAGCACTGCAAGACTGGGAGGCGGTGTGCAATCCTGAGATTCATCCTTCAGGAGGGAGGGAGGGAGGGAGGGAGGGAGGGAGGGAGAGAAGAGTAGCTTGCACCCAGACCCCAGCATTCCAGTGTATGCCTCTGGGGGGGGGAGGGATTTTTAAAGCTCTCAGCTGCATTACACACTTAGCAAGTACTGGAAAGACAAGAGCAAATGAGGCATGGTTGATGTCTTCAACATCATGCTCCAAAGTAAGCGTCCAGCTTGTCCACTGTCCCCAACATCACCTTATATAAAAACTCTTAAGAGCAACCTAAGTGTCCATCCACAGATAAATGGATTACATACACACACACACACACACACACACACGAATATTACTAAGCCATAGAAAAGAATGGAATTCTGCCATTTAGAACAATGTAGATAGACCTAGAGGTTACTATGCTTAGTGACCCAAGTCAGACAGAGAAAGACAAATACTGTATGCTATCCCTTACATGTGAAATCTAAAAAATAAACCAAGCTAGTGAATATAACAAAAAAGAAACAGCCTCACAGATGTAGAAAACAAACTAGTGGTTACCAGTGGGGAGGGGGAAGCAGGGAGGGGCAAGACAGGGGTAGCAGATTAAGAGATACAAAGTACTATGTATAAAATAAATAAGCAACAAGGATGTATTGTACAGCACAGGGAAATATAGCCATTATTTTGTAATAGCTTTACATGGAGTATCATCTATAGAAATACTGAATCACTATGTTGTATACCTGAAAGTAATATAATATTGTAAGTCAACTATCCTTCAATAAAAAAAGAAAAAAGAAAAAACAGATTCTGGTTTAGTTTTCCTCATAATCTGCCATTAATTATTCCTACATATTACTCAATTAAAATTTAGAAGGTTGTTAAGCATTGGTCCTAGAACAAAAGTAAAAATCAAGCGAGCTATATTCCTCACGACTTCCTTAAATATTTTAAATGTATTAAATCCTACGGATTCTGATGTGCCATTTACACCTGTAACTTGATGTAATTGTTTATATTATTTACTTAGTACTAAATATATGTAATTTATCCTTCTGAAACTATATGCATGTAATTAAAAACTTATACTTGGTGTTATTTTTTCAACATGCAAGTAAAAGAACCAAAATATTATATATATATTATATATATATAATATATATAATATATATATTATATATATAAAATATATATATAATATATATATATAACTATCCATTTTCTGGTATTAGGAATAGTATTTTTTAATTCACAGTATAACCAAGTAATTAAATCCATATCTTCTGTGAGTAAGCAAGGTTTTAATGATGAAATTAAAAACTGAAAGCTGGGTAGGGCTCCAAACCTGAAAAACTAGACAATGTATGATAAGAAAAGCAGACCATGAATTGCTGTCAGTTAATACTGAAAATTCATCTAAATGTTAACATGAAAAAAAAAATTGCCTGTGAGGTTCTCTGGTTGTTTTAAAAAGAGGATCAATGTGTTACATCACTGACCAACTCAGCCATTTTTACTTAGTTAAGCACAGGGATTACAGAGTTTACTAGTGAAAGATTCTAAGAAAAATATCAAAAATAAATTATGATTCACTTTGTTGCAAAGCAGAAACTAACACGCCACTGTAAAGCAATTATACTCCAATAAAGATGTTAAAAAATAAAAATAAAATAAAAATAAATTAATCACTGGATTATTTGTTTTTAAAGTGTTTTCTAAAACATGGTGCAGTGAATAATTAAAAAAATAAAACCTGCTATCATTGCATACATGAAACATTTCAGTAGATACATCCCAGTAGGTACCCCCTGTTTTTACTGATTTTCCTAAATCATCCCCTGTTGTTGCCACAGTTGTCACCTAAAAGCCCAAGTATAAACCATGGCTATTCAAGTGACGTTGGGTAAAGGACTTTATCTCTTCAGTATGGATATTTTTTTCTATCTTAAGTTGTTTCATCAATAAAACTAAGAAGAATCAATGTATGATTAATCTATCTTTTGCAAAAAAAAAAGCTTACTTCAGTAAAAATATACTTTCATGCTTTAGAAGTTAAAATCAGTGCCTCAGGGGCTTCCCTGGTGGCGCAGTGGTTGAGAGTCCGCCTGCCGATGCAGGGGACACGGGTTCGTGCCCCGGTCCGGGAAGATGCCACATGCTGCGGAGTGGCTGGGCCCGTGAGCCATGGCTGCTGAGCCTGCGCGTCCGGAGCCTGTGCTCTGCAACGGGAGAGGCCACAACAGTGAGAGGCCCGCGTACCGCAAAAAAAAAAAAAAAAAAAAAAAAAAAATCCGTGCCTCAGTTGGGGCCTGTGTAGTCATTTTCTTGGCGCAATCATTATTCATGGTTAGAAAGGTGAACTTGTTTATTGTATCCATTGACTATATGTCTATTTCACCCTCTATATCAACTTCATTTTCTATTATAATTTATTAAATTAAGATCATTCTTTCCCAGGATCAAAGTTGAAAGAATGCCTAATGGCCAAATATTTTGAGCAACAAAATAAATAATGATAGTATAGGATTATAATCTTAAGAATAAATGTCTATGAATCCGTACAGATATAAATAATAAATTAACAAATATTGTAAATGGGAGATAAGGGGCACATCTTCTCTACAGAAGATTTCTAAGTAATAAATTGAAAGGAATGAGGGGAATAGGAAATCACCCTTGGAACACTGTAGTAATAATTGCTGCAGGCTAGTTCCATGGATTAATGGGAAAAATGTTAAGTTAGTAGGCAAAACTTAAGAAAAAAGAGCATATTTGCATACCTTCAAGATTTCTCCTCCCAAATATTATTAATTACTGTGGTACATGTGTCCACAAATTTCTAGATATTCCTCTCTCTAGGAGGTAGCTCTTAATTCCTTTCCTCTAAGAGTATCCTGGGTTTAGCAAACTGACTTTTAACCAATAGGGTATGGAAAAAGTGCAATAGTAACTTTACAGTGGAGAAACCTGGTAGACATCACCCTAACCAAGTAGTTAGCATACTATAACAAGTAAGTTGATATCTTGTACTTTCCGATAGAATGTTATAAGAAGAGTACTCACCCCTGTGGTGTTTCTCCAAAAAGTTCCAAACCCCTAACAATGAGAAAACATCAGACAAACCCGTACTGAGGGGCAAATACTTCAAAATACTAGATGACTACTCGTCAAAAGTATCAAGGTCAATAAACACAAGGAAAGACGAAGAAACGAACAAATATTAGAGAAGAATAAGGACATGGGATGAAAAAAAAATGCAATGTTGTATCCTATACTGGATCTTGGATTGGAAGAACATTAGTGAAAAAGCTGGTGGAAAATAAAGTCTGGTTCAGTTGATAACGTTGTACCAGTATTAAATTCTTCATTTTGGTATGTGTATGATGGCTATTTAAAATAACTCTATTGGAAGCTGTGGGATGGATATACAGGAACCTTCTTTACAACTCTTCTGTAAATCTAAAGTTATTTTGAAGTAAATTTTTTTTTTTGAAGACTGGACTTTTGACTATCTACAGATACTTTATTTTAATGTAGATGACTACACGTGGAGGGCTGCCGACTCTCAAAGAATGTTACTGACAAAGAATGTCAAAGAATGTCAAGAATTTTAAATAATTTTAAATAACCATTTCTTCACAAAAAATGTTTTCTTTACGTCTCACTGATGTATATTGTAGACTTATCACATTTTTTTTTTGTCTACATGGATAGAAGTAGAATGGCTAAATATCTTAAGAAAATGTACCTTACCAATTGAAGAAAATATCGTCTCCAGCCAGTATTTATTGCTTCAAAAATCTCATGACTTGTCCTCCTTATAAATCTTACTATATTTGTATGCTGTTATGGTATTACCTATTTTCTTCAAGAGTGTTTGGGTTTGTTTTCCTTCCTCTCATCCTGCTTTAAACAAACTATCTCTGCATTTTCTTACAGTCATCACTCCCTTATAAATCATTACATTCAAGGCTATAAAACCGGTTTATCTTATCCAGATTAATCATTTCAGTCTCATCACCTTGCCCACCAACCCTGACAGGCAGCCAATCATTCTCTGACTTAACACCGCAGGGTTATCCATTTAGTTCTGCCTAGAGAATGCTATTTTATTTGCAAAAGAAAATTTGTATATCATAGCTTTGGGTGAAAATTTGTCTCAATGCTCAATATCTACCCTAGGGATATTTCACCTCAATTATTAATTACATTTCTAATGATCATTATCAACAGAGTTATTATTTTTTCTGTAATTTACAGAGGAAAAAATATTTTCAAAATGTGCTAATAAACCAACTGTTGTGTATACTTCTGGCTGATGGAATTGTGCATTTATATCCTTCACCATTTATGGAGTTGTCAGACCATTAGTTATAACCTATTTTAGCACAAATAACCATTTCTTTCTATTAATTCTATGTAAGGCTTTAGCTAGTTTGAGCAGATAATGAGGCAGGGAAGGCAGAGCAATCAGAGGAGAGGGAGGGAGGGAGGTGGGAGGAGGG
>NW_006787829.1:1099881-1126637 GCF_000442215.2 Lipotes vexillifer
GCTGCAGAGGGGTGAGAGGGAAGAGGGGAAGGAGAGAGGGAGGATGAAAGGCCAAGGAGAGAACTAGGGGACTAGGGTTGTCTGCTTTTATAACACACCAAGGTCTGGCGCTTTGAAAATAATATCAGCAAAAACCTACCGAAATAGGTAGGCAGAAGGGAGACACTAATAATTTTAATTTGCTAACTGGGGTTTTGTAGTGAAAGATAATAGCTTTTAAAATGCTATTAACTTTGAGATCAGAAGACTCAACCATTTACAAAGGAACAACAATAACCCCTATTACAAAGGCAAATACACAGTTATTTTGAATTTTCCTTATTCTGGGAGTTTAATTTTTTTGCATTGACTATTTTTTATATTTCTATGTAAAAAATAACCACAAAATTTAGGAGCTTGTAACAAAACACATTATCTCAGTTTCCTTGGATGAGGAGTCCAGCAAGGCTCGCCTTGCTTCCATGCTCAGGTTCTCAGAAGGCAACCATCAGTGCGTCAGCTGGGCTGCATTCTCATCATGATACTCAACTGGGGAAAGATCCACTTCCAAACTTCCAAAGTCAGGACACTGACAGGATTCCTTTCCTAGGGGCTGTGTGACTGAAGACCCCATTTACTTAATGACTGTTGGCTGGAGCTACCCTCAGCCCCTGGGGGCCACCTGCTGTTCTCTGCCATGTGATCCCTCCATAAGCCATTTACAAAGTGGCTGTTTGCTTCTTCAAGGCTAGAAGGAGAATTTCTTGCTGTAGTTCACTAAGATGGGGTCTTATATACCATGACAAAATCACAAGAGTGACTTTCCTGTCATCTTTGCCAATACTTTATTGGCTAAAAGCAGTTACTGGCTCCTCTCACACTCAGAAATGGGGATTATAAAAAAATGGGATTTATCAGGAGTCAGGGGTCACTGTAACCTTTCTCAACCACACTTGAAAATAATGAAATCCTGTATTAAAGCTCTCATTCTGAATTTCACAAACATTTTAATAACTATAGTTGAACATATTACATTTACCTACTTAAAAAAATCACAAACATATTTACTGTGACGGTTAAACTTGATCAATTTGTTCAATAATAATAAATTGCTTCCCTCTTTTTTTTTTTTTTGGCGGTACGTGGGCCTCTCACTGTTGTGGCCTCTCCCGTTGCGGAGCACAGGCTCAGCGGCCTGTGCTCACGGGCTCAGGCCCAGCGGCCATGGCTCACGGGCCCAGCCGCTGCGCGGCATGTGGGATCTTCCCGGACCGGGGCACAAACCCGCGTCCCCTGCATTGGCAGGCGGACTCTCAACCACTGCGCCACCAGGGAAGCCCTGCTTCTTTCTTATGAGTATTTTAGTGCATTCATTAGTGTAAGGTGTCTGCATTATTTCAAAGAAAATGTTCAGAACACAGAATTGCATCTCGCTTTCTTTTCAATTTACATTCATTGTGTGTATTTTGAACTACTCTGCAGGAACTGCACTCATCCACTGTGAACGCACACGGTACTGAGTTCCACTTCAGCCTTTCATCCCTGTGCTATCCTCCTACTTCTCTGAATCAGGTTGCATGTGTTCTACAGCTTTCGGGTATATTATCATTGTCCTGATTCCTGCTTCCGTTTTTTGTTTTCTGTTTTATTTAGCACTTAATTGACAACAACAACAGCGGTGTGGAGTATGGCAGAGGCCATTCCAACTATGTCTTGAGCAATGAAGCTAATTGGAGAATTCTTCAGTCTTACAGTTACAGGCTGAATTGCGCCCCCCAAAATCCACATGAAAGTACCTCACAGTGTGACTGCATTTTATTATCTTTAAAGAGGTAATAAAGTTAAAATGAGGTCGTTAGGGTGGGCTCTAATCCAATGTAAGTGGTGTCTTTAGAGGATGAAATTAGGACACATGCAGGCACAGAAGGAAGGTCATGTGAAGACACAGAGAGAAGATCGCCATTTACAAACAAAGGAGACAGGTCTCAGAAGGAACCAGCTCTGCTGACACCTCAACGTCCAACTTCCCCACCTCCAAAGCAGTGAGAGAATAAATTTCTGCTGTGTAAGCCACCCAGCCTGCAGTACTTTGTTACCAAAGCCCTAGCAAGCACCCTGCTTAATATCAACATTGTATCTCATCACAACTTGAACCACACACCTTGTGACTGGTGACTGAAATTACCTCAATCAGCCACTGAGATGCAAGAATCGCAGCCACATGCTACCCCTGAGGCTGCCCAGCTGTCTCTTTTTTCATTCATTTTACACCAGGATGCGCCCTGCAGAAGAGGTATGATGTAATATGAAATCATTACAGCAACAAGCCCCTTCCTGTGAATGGCCAATTTGACTCAGTGTCTTAAAAAAAAGTTCTCTGGGGTGTCTTCCATTATGAATCAAAACGGAGAGTTTTACAGAATAGAGTCTTTAGACTTTAATGGAGTCACAGGTGTTGATGATTCAGGGTAAGTAAACACCACTGACCACCACCAGATCTAGAAAGCACGAAAGGTTTCATTAGGAATTTGCCTCACAACATAGGAATTAAGATGTCAGGGAAAGTTTGGGGGGAAAAAAAAAAAGAAAAATATTAAAATATTCTAACACTGGTGATTATTTCCACTATGCTCCTGAGAGATGTTATTATGTATTTTCTTAATTAAAAGCTGCTTCTCTGGCAGCATTCAAATTCTCGTGAGAAATCAAATGCTCTTTTACTAAAATGACACTGAAGCACGGTCATCACATGACTTATATTGTGAAAAGCAAACAATATCTTTCCTGAATCCCTGTTGATAGTGGTCTGCAAGACGGACCCGATCTCAAATTAAACTTGCATGCCCAAAGATGTACTGGGCTTTTCTCTGATTTTCTCTACATTTAAAGAAAAAAAAAGTGCTGTCTTTTCCCGCATACCTTATTTTTATAATATCTTTAAATGTTGAAATTATCAAGAATATATAAAATAAAATGCCATTGGAATACAAATTTTCCTCTCAGTGCCTACTTATCACATCTAAGTAGGTTTAAAGCATAATTTAACACACATTAACACAGCTGTCCTCAACCTTTTTGGCACCAGGGAGCGGTTTCGTGAAGACAATTTTTCCGCAGGGTGGGGGAGGAGGGCACAGGTGGTTCAGGCAGTAATGTGAGCAAGGGGCAGCAGCAGCTGAAGCTTCGCTCACTCACCGCCGCTCACCTGCTGTGCAGCCTGCTTCCTAACAGGCTGCAGACCGGTACCGGTCCACGGCCCAGGGGTTGGGGACCCCTGCCTTAAGAGACAGATTTTTTTTTTTTGTTTTTTTTTCTGCGGTACGCGGGCCTCTCACTGTTGTGGCCTCTCCCATTGCGGAGCACAGGCTCCGGACGCACAGGCTCAGCGGCCATGGCTCACGGGCCCAGCCACTCCGCGGCATGTGGGATCTTCCCGGACTGGGGCACGAACCCGTGTCCCCTGCATCGGCAGGCGGACTCTCAACCACTGCGCCACCAGGGAAGCCCCCAGATCATTTTTTTGATAGATCATTTTGAAGAGTTTTTGAGGATGGGATGTAAAAGTAATATTCCAAAATATAATTTGTTTCATACATTGCTCTCAACCAACATTTCCCCAAAACAACTAATTAATTTGGAAAACATGGGTTGCCATGTCTTGCCCATCTTGTTCCAAATGCATCTGTTGTCTTACTGCTTAACTCAGATTTTGCATCAAGGAAGGTACCTGTCCATTATCAACTGGAAAAGTAATCTTATCAAAATGACTACAAAAACAAGGTAATACACAGAAACTTTGGAAAGGTAAATAAATGTAAAATCAAAGAATTATATTTATGGTCTCACATTTATTTTCCAGATACAGTTTTACCATTTCCGCATCCTGATATAAACAGATGTCTTACAATTCAATGCTATGCATTTCAGAAGACTGTTATAAATTTCATATACAGGAGGTTGCAACAGTTAAAATATGAATAGTAAAATGTCAAGTAACTGTATATCTTGGGCCATAATTATACATAAAAATGAAAAACTATTTTTTAGCCCACAGGTTACATTTCAATTAAAGTCTAGGGTAAATGTGGATTTCTAACTCTTTGAAGATGATTTTGTAAGGCTTCATCATAAAATTTCTCTATAGGTTTATACTTCCAGTGGTGAAACTTGGAATAATTAAACAACCAAGAAAAAGAGGCTACTAGCTTACTAAAGCAGCCTTCTGGAAAATCCCTTTGCTAATGAAGAGCCTGCTGTGACCAAGTTTCAATAGACTTAAAGGACATCCTGCTTGGTCTGCAAAACCGCCCTGTCACCTGACTGCAGGGCTGTTAGTTCATCCTTTCATTTTAACTTGCTGATAACCTTTTCTGGGCAAACAATACAAACTTGAAATAAAGAAAGAAGTATCTGAGAACATGTTATTTATTGGTTTTGTTACTTTATCTTAGTTTTAAAATGATTCATAACTGCATTTTATCAAATTTACAGAAAAAGTCAACGAAAACACGTACTCACTACCTAGAGCTGGATGATGGTATCATCATCTTCGTAGGTATGCACAGATTAAATACTATGAAATCTCAATTTTCATCTCCACCTTTCTTCCAAGGTATAACAGTTACAAAATGTTTTCTAATTAAGTCTCAAGTTATTTAACATCTCTATACTTTCCCCAAGTGAAAAAATACCTGAGTATTCTAAGTAACTATTATAAACTACCCTGTTTTATTGTTATAGTTTTCTAGAGATTGTTTATATAATGTATGATAAAAACAAAATAATGTTTATTATTTTCAGAGACTGCAGTAAAGTTACTGACGTATTTTATCAGTTACCAGACTACTCCTGTTTCTGTTATTCTACTTTCTACTCCCTTCTCTCTCTCTTCTGTAAAACTAATTTTTAATGAATACAAATTGTTAATAATAAGGATATCATTTATCTCGGATATTTTGCAAACATATTGATGAGATCAGTGTTTCAAACCATAAATATGTTTAAAATATGTTTCCAATCTGACACAAAAATGTAAAAGTATGCAGATATTTTAATACAACATAACATTTAATAACCTATGAAATATTCAAAATATTAGCAAAATATCTGGCTTCAAAGAGCATATACCATAAATTATTAATTTAAAAATAAAATATAAATATATATCATGACCTACTTAGCTTTCTGACTACAGGATTTAAAACAGCATGTTAATAGTGCTAATCTTTATGTGGAGGGATTACAAATTTTTTTTTTTTTGTATGTGTTTGCGTGTGTATGTATTTAGTATTAAGACATAGGTTGTATTTTAAGTTTTTTAATTGGTATGTAGTTCTGGTTTAACTACTTTGTTAATTTGAGGCAGAAATTATATTGACAAGATTAATTTTTGTTTAGAAAACACTTTCACATGTAAACTAAATTTGTAATTCATAATAGTCTTTATATTTGGAGATTCAGTAAACAAGACTGTAGTCATAAATAGGCAACTACCAATTATTAAAGCTACTTTTGAGAGGAGCTTAGGATCAGTAGCTGAATTACTAAATAAAGGGTTTAGAGCTACGTATTTAAATTTTTAACAAAATTCCAGTTTAACCTAAAAAATATTTTATTTCTCAGAAAATTATTAAGGTAATTAAAGAAGATAACATAGTAAAACTCCTATTTCAGAAAGCTTTGTACATTCTTAGCATCATAATATATATGATCTTTACCTTCTTTGTGAATACCACTTGATATGGTTTATTTGAAAAACTGAAAATAATTTACTGATAGACTCAACAAATAGATGTTTAGTCTTAGGAGGAATAATTTTTATTAAAATCTATTTGGCAAGGGGAGCTCATGTGGAACTTTAGCAAAATTCAACTGATAGTGAACATTCTTTGATTTTCTTTACTTTTATTTTTTTCCTGTAACTTCCCCTAAGGTTCCAGGGATTGACAAGCTATTCTCACCTATTACATGTTATACATGACTATGTGAGTATCACTTCCTGAACAGTAGATTTCATAAGCTGTTCTGATTCTGGGTGTCCTGTCTTCCAGAACCTGAATTTGAATAGCACCTGGTACAGAGAATCCACTCCTCACTCTATGTCACGGTGACTGAGTGTGGAAAAACTTGCCAAGGTAGTTAGTCTCCCAAAGGTGCCAGAGAAAATATGGCACATTCTTTATTCCTCTCTCCTCTCATTGCTTTTGCTTCAAATCTTCTTTGCTGATTTTTCTGACACAAGATCTGGCTCATATTTCTAAAGAAGTGGCCACGTAGCCATAAAAGAGCAAGTGTGATTCTCTTCTGCCTTGATCATCATCAATCAACTTGTCATTTCAATCGTTATGGCTGATCCCTCAATTCAATGTCATTTTGTAATGAGAAAAATTCATTGTGTGACCATGGCATAGAGAAAGAGTTTCTGTAAAAGTCACATTTTGATAAGTAGGCTTTAACTTGTTTCCTTATCAAAATATGAAAGTTGCAGTAAATACAAAATACCCCTTTTTATGAATGAATACTTATAATAATTTTATAGATGATGATTTACTCTTGAATTTATCTATTCCATCTCTGCTTATAATAGAGGATTCAGCTCTTGCTAAGTCACTATCCTCTATTATAAGCAGAGATGGAACAGATAAACTCAAGAGTAAATGGTCATCTATAAAATTAAACATAATTTAAAGAGAGTTTAAATACCACCAAATGCAGGTGAATAATAGAGATGAAGATGTGACAAGACTTGAAAAAGCTAAAGGCCTATCTATTTTCATAACTTACACTAAATGGAAAAAAATACTGGAATTTAAACATTTATACATTAGCCTACCTAATATGCAGATAGTTGTGTAAGGAAATATAGTAGAAGTAAGAGAAAACATGGGTTTAACCATAGGTTTAACAAATACTAGTTTTTTGACATTTTGCTGATCAGATGTTGTATGATAAAAATGCATCTCATTCAGTTCCCCAGGTTGACAAAGCCAGTCAGCTTCCCTCTTTAAAAGAAGGAGGTATTTTTACACAAATGTGGTCATTTTTCAATTATACCCATAAAAAGTGTTCTAAATTCAAGGAGGAAAAATCAAAATACATAACTGTCGTAAAAATCAACTATAAATGAAGAAATAAAAACAACAAAAAAAGACATAAACAAGAGATAACTATCATTAACGTATGGGTTGACATATTTCATGTATGGTTTTATGCTTACATATTATATGTGTATTTATAATACTTTGCAGGCCTAGTATAAAAAATTGAATATTCTAATGGGGGATCAGAGTGACCAATACTTTTCTTTAAAGCAAAGTTCATTTGCAATATGTCAAGAAAGCAAAACAGTTTAGGGTTCTGAGACAAAGTGTTCTGCAAATTACAAAGTCAAACTCGGTAGAATTTGGTTGCCTGGCCTACTGCTGCACCTCTTCAAGAAATGTAATTTGGTTAACTTACTCCCTTAATTAAAAATAAAGAACCAACAAAAGAAAAGTACTCAGTGTTACTTACAAACACACACACATATGCACAAACACACACACACATATACCCCAATCAAATGTCCTTTTACTTAAAAGGATAATCTAACAGAAGCATGTTCCATATGTACAATTTTTTCTGATGAATTTTTGAAACAGAGTGTTGTTCTTGGTCTCATATTGAATTTTGAAATGAACATTCTGCCTTGATTCCAGACTCCTAATTATCAAGATAAATGCCAAATTACAAGTTAATTGTTGTAGTTGAATATAACTGATTAGCCTACTTCACGGTTTTAGAAATCTGGAAATATAGTGAGATATTCTCAACCAGTGCTTGATTAATCCATGAGTACAGGTATTACAGGCATAAGGGAATAGCTAGGAAAATAACAGTATTTGTTTTTTCTTGGAAGATTTACATGACTAGGGGTTTAAAGCTAGGTATTTTACTCTGAGTACTGATCTTAATTTGTCATTTTGTTAAGATATAAAATATGAAGATGGGTTCACTCTGGTGTGAACCAAGGAATGAAAGGCAATGGTGTCTACACCTGATTCTTCAATATGTTATGACATGAAAGAATAGCAGGTCCCATGGCATAAGGTTCCAGGGGCTGCAATAAAACCTACCATATTTAGACTCCTCATAGTTGCCTTTAGACCTTTTGGGCTCCTCATCCTTCATTTGAAATACATCCTTATATTTGTATTCCCAGGACCTGATGTACTGCTTTTTGCCAATTAAATCTCTAGTTTACAGACTGCAGTTCTGAAAGTAAGGAAGAAATATAGTGACAGTTTTGGTTTACAGCAGTTTGTGATGCGTCCAGATGTGGAATTATCCAAACACATTGTGTTTGTGCTTAAATGAGCTTCTTTATTTTGTAAATGTTAGCGTTTCACCAAATTTTAGAAGTTTTTGGTCATTAGTCTGCCAAATATTTTTCTGCCCTATTCTACCTTTCTAATTATTTCTTCACAAATTACTTCTATGTTATATCTTCAATTTTTTTTCCACAAGTCTTAGTGGTGCTTTTCTGTATTTTTAAATTTATATTCTTTCACTTCTGACTGAATGCTTTTCATTGATTCATTCTTTCCTTTTTTAATCTCTATTGTTATTAAGCCTATTCAGTGTTTTTCAAGAATTTTTTTCTAAATTTTCTATTCAGTTATTCTTCATCTATTTCCTTTTTCTCTACTAATATATATTAGCTCCTCATTCTTTATAGAACTATGTTCCTTCACCTCACTGAGCATAATTACAGTAGTTGCTTCAAAGTATGTGATAATTTCAATACCTTGGTCATTTCAAGGTTGGAATTTATTGGTAATTTGTCTGATCTTCAGTTTGTGCATAATGTGTCTATTTTTCCTGCCTACTTTATATATATTTTTTCTTTTTTTAATGGTATTCAGCAATGTGATGTTATGGTTGTGTTTATCTTAATTGGGTCTGTTGGACTTCTTTAATCTGTTGGTTTATAGTTCTCAGCATATTTAGAAAATACTTAGCTATTATTTCTCCAAATATGTGTCTGCCCGCCCTTTTTCCCTTTCCTCATATGATTTTAACTAAACACATATGTTTCACTTCTTGATATGGCCCTATGGGTCCTTGAGACTGTGGCCTTCATTTTGGAAATTCTCAATAGGTATGTCTTCATATTCAATATTTTTTCAGTAATGTCTAAACTCCTGTTAATCCCATTTAGTAGATTTTTTAATTTTAGATACATTTCTCATCTCTAAAACTTCATTTTGATTATTTTTATTATAACCCATTTCTCTCTTCACAATTTTTTAAGCCAAGTTTTATACAGTTTAGTAACTTTGGAATGTCCTCCACTAACCCATCATCTCTATCATTTTTGTGTCTGTTCCACTGAATTATTTTTGCCCTGTTTATGTGTCACGTTTTCTTGAGTTTTGTATCTAGGAATTTTGATTACATGCTGAGAAATGTATATTTTACAGGGTTGAGAGTGTGGATTTCGTTGTTGTTACTTGAGGTTCAGTTTGAACCTTTCAAAATGTTCTTAAACTTGATTCCTGCATTCCCTCTATTTGCTCTAAATGAGATAAAATATGCCCTCGCTACTGAAGACCATCTCCTCTGCAGTCTTTACTGAATTTTCTGCAGGATCTTTGCAGACTCTCCACTCCGATTAGTGGAAACGTGCACAATGCCCGTCTCTGGGTGAACTCAAGAGCTCTTCAGCTCAGAGCTCTCTGCTTAACTCTTTGCTCAACTACCTGGATTTCTACTCTATGCACATGGTTCTCAAGATTCAGCAAAGAATCAAGGAGCTCCCTAGGCAAATTCACAAGCTTCTTCTTTCTTTTTTTTTTCCTGAGTAGTCTCTTCCTCTCCAGAACTCTGTTCTGAAACTTCTAGCCCCTTCAGAGCGTCTAGGTTCTGTATTCTGTCAACTCAACTAAGAAAGGTAACTGCTTTCGCTTTAGAGTCTGCTCCCTGATCCATGATCCAGAATGAGCATCCTTGAAGAAATCCTGAATGACAAGAAGCCTCACCTCATTTATTTTCCCCTTTCTGAGGGATTTCAGTCATGTACTGCCTAGTTTCCAATACTGAAATTGTGTCGTTTCACATGATTTGTCCATTTCTTTTCATCATTTAAGAAGTTAAATCCAGTTTTTATGAAACCATTATGCCTGATAAAGAAATCCTCGGAACTCAGCTTTCACTGGAGTGAAGAAAAGGCTATGGTGAGATGTGGCACAGAGGAGAGATGACTGAGCACATCTGGGCCAAATTTGGGTAAGACAGTAAAAGAAAAGTATGAATGAAGTGATAGGGATAGAAACATTGAATCATGCATTGTTTATATTGAGTATATGAACCTGGTTACCAATTTCTTCTAGAACAAATATTCTCACTGATTCACAAAGTGGACTAACAACATTACCTTACTTGATTTATGACAAAGCAGAATAATTATGTTTAATAACCACTGAAACATTCAGTAAAACAGTTATCCCAACCGAATTCTTTTCTCCATATTAACTGATCCAGCATTGGACTATTTCACCGTAGCTTTCATGTATAAACACTATTTCCAGAGTTGCTTTCATTATCATGTCCAGTAGATTTGGTGTTGCCTTATAGATTTTCCTTTGCAAAGACATTTAACTTAATAGAATCCCCACTGATGAGCCCAGAGGCAAACAATTTGCCCTGACAGTAAGACCCGCGATTGTGAATTAAACCAAAAATTTAAATAAGATAACTGTGATGGGCTAATTTTTACATCAATCTTATGTAATGTAGACTATTATTCCCTTCTTAAATTAAGTGCCATTTTATTGGCTGACTAATGGAGAGATACAGTAAAACTACATACTGGGTGATGTAAGGGCTATGCTTCTAATTAAGCATTGTAGTTTGTTTAAACTGAAAGTCAATACAAGAAAATTAGTTATGCATCTTTCAAAATGAATTATTTTGTAATTAAATAAACAAGTGGGATCTCTTTTCAAGAGTGTTAATCAACTCCCAGGACTGAAGAAGCATACTCACTGATTTAAGGTCAAGAAGGGAAACACTTCCCACTTTTAGCCTCATTCAATGCAATAAAATAAAATATCAAGTCTGAGCCATTACCAGGAATAAGAAAATAGATTGGAATTCCCATGGTCAGGTTCAACAGATTAATTTTTTTAATATTCTGCTAGATAGATACCTTAATAATTTAGTTTATTACAAAGTTTTGTGCTGATTTTACAAAAGTACTACTGAGAATCAGTCACTAGATAATATCTAACAATAGAGTATTATTTATGTTGCACGCATGAATTCTACAAATAAAATAACATTAAAGGGTATAGGAATTTCTGAGCATTCATTTTTACTCGTATTTTTAAATTGACAAATAACTTAAAATTTGTTATCTCATGTAAGTAAACAAGGAAACAAACAAATGTAAATAAATAAATGAATCTGGAGTCTTAAAATGTTATTTTATTTTCATATTTCAGAGTAATGAGACTCCCTACAAAACTTTAATGATATGGATGGAAAAGAACACAAGCAGTGGTGACTGGTTCAAGATGGTAGAGTAGAAGGACATGTGCTCACTCCCTCTTGTGAGAGCACCAGAATCACAACTAACTGCTGAACAAGCATTGAGGGGAAGTCACTGGAACTCGCCAGAAAATATACCCCACATCCAAAGACAAAGGAGAAGCTACAGTGAGATGGTAGGAGGGGACCAGTGACAATAAAATCAAATCCCATAACCACTGGGTGGATGACTCACAAACTGGAGAACACTTATACCACACAAGTCCACCCACTGGAGTGAAGGTTCTGAGCCCCACATCAGGCTTCCCAACCTGGGGGTCTGGCAACGGGAGAAGGAATTTCCAGAGAATCAGACTTTGAAGGCTAGTGGGATCTGATTGCAGGACTTTGACAAGACTGGAAGAAATAGAGACTCCACTCTTGGAGGGCACACACAAAGTAGTGTGTGCATCAAGACCCAGGGGAAGGAGCAGTGATACCATATGAGACTGAATCAGACCTACGTGCCAGTGCTGGAAGGTCTCCTGCAGAGGCAGGGGGTGGCTGTGGCTCACCGTGAGAACGAGGACACTGGCACCAGAAGTTCTGGGAAGTACTCCTTGGCATGAGCCATCCTGAAGTCCACCATTAGCCCCACCAAAGAGCGGGGTAGGCTCCAGTGCTGGGTCGCCTCAGGCCAAACAACCAAAAGGGAGGGAACCCAACCCCACCCATCAGCAGACAAGCAAGTTAAACTTCTACTGAGCTCTGCCCACCCAGCCCTACCCACCACCAGTCCCTCCCATCAGGAAGCTTCCAAAAGCCCCTTAGATAGCCTCATCCACAAAGGGCAGACAACAGAAGCAAGAAGAACTACAATTCTGCAGCCTGTGGAATAAGAGCCACATTCAAAGAAAGACAAAATGAAAAGGCAGAGGACTATGTACCAGATGAAGGAACAAGATAAAACCCCAGAGAAACAAGTAAATGAAGTGGAGATATACAACCTTCCAGAAAAAGAATTCAGAATAATAATAGGGAAGATGATCCAGGACCTCAGAAAAAGAATGGAGGCAAAGATCAAGAAAATGCAAGAAATGTGTAACAAAGACTTAGAAGAATTAAAGAACAAAGACCTAGAAGAATTAAAGAACAAACAAACAGAGATGAAAAATACAATAACTGAAATAAAAAATACACTAGAAGGACTCAATAGCAGAATAACTGAGGCAGCATGGATAAGTGACCTGAAAGACAGAATGGTGGAATTCACTGCCACAGAAAGGAATAAAGAAAAGAGAAAGAAAAGAAATGAAGACAGCCTAAGAGATATCTGGGACGATATTAAATGCACCAACATTAGCATTATAGGGGTCCCAGAAGGAGAAGAGAGAGAGGAAGGACCAGAGAGAATATCTGAAGAGATTATAGTCAAAATCTTCCCTAACATGGGAAAGGAAATAGCCACTCAAGTCCAGGAAGTGCAGAGAGTCCCATACAGGATAAACCTAAGGAGAAACATGCTGAGACACACACTAATCAAACTGACAAAAATTGAAGACAAAGAAAAATTATTAAAAGCAACAAGGAAAAAACCCACAAATAACCTACAAGGGAACTACCATAAGGTTAACAGCTGATTTCTCAGCAGAAACTCTACAAGCCAGAAAGGAGTGGCATGATATATTGAAAGTGATGAAAGGGAAGAACCTACAACCGAGGTTACTCTAACCAGCAAGGATCTCATTCAGATTCGATGGAGAAATCAAAAGCTTTACAGACAAGCAAAAGCTAAGAGAATTCAGCAACACCAAACCAGCTTTACAGCAAATGCTAAAGGAACTTCTCTAAGTGGGAAACACAAGAGAAGAAAAGGACCTACAAAAACAAACCCAAAACACTTCAGAAAATAGTAATAGGCACATAAATATCGATAATCACCTTAAACGTGAATGGATTAAATGCTCCAACCAAAAGACACAGGCTTGCTGAATGGATACAGAAACAAGACCCATATACATGCCGTCTACAAGAGATCCACTTCAGACCTAGGGACACATACAGACTGAAAGCGAGGGGATGGAGAAAGATATTCCATGCAAATGGAAACCAAAAGAAAGCTGGAGTAGCAATACTCATATCAGATAAAATAGACTTTGAAATAAAGAATGTTACAAGACACAGGAAGGACACTACACCATGATGAAGGGATCAATCCAAGAAGTTATAACAATTATAAATACATAGGCGCCCAACATATGAGCACCTCAATACATAAGGCAAATGCTAACAGCTATAAAAGAGGAAATCGACAGTAACACAATAATAGTGGGGGACTGTAACACCTCACTTGCACCAATGGACAGATCATCCCGACAGAAAATTGATAATGAAACACAAGCTTTAAATGACACAATATACCAGATAGATTTAATTGATATTTCTAGGATATTCCATCCGAAAGCAGCAGATTACACTTTCTTCTCAAGGGCAAACGGAACATTCTCCAAGATAGATCACATCTTGGGTCACAAATCAAGTCTCAGTAAATTTAAGAAAATTGAAATGATATCAAGCATCCTTTCCAACCAGAACGCTATGAGATTAGAAATCAATTACAGGGAAAAAAAGGTAAAACACACAAACACATGGAAGCTAAACAATACGTTACTAAGTAACCAAGAGATCACTGAAGAAATCAAAGAGGAAATCAAAACATACCTAGAGACAAATGACAACAAAAACACGACAATCCAAAACCTATGGGATGCAGCAAAGCAGTTCTAAGAGGGAAGTTTATAGCAATGCAAGCCTACCTTAAGAAACAAGAAAAACCTCAAACAATCTAAACTTACACCTAAAAGAAGTAGAGAAAGAAGAACCAAAAAAACCCAAAGTTAGTAGAAGGAAAGAAATCATAAAGATCAAAGCAGAAATAAATGAAATAGAAAAAAAAAATAGCAAAGATCAATAAAACTAAAACCTGGTTCTTGGAGAAGATAAACAAAATTGATAAACCTTTAGCCAGACTCATCAAGAGGGAGAGGACTCAAATCAATAAAATTAGAAATGAAAAAGGTTACAACAGACTGCAGAAATACAAAGCACCATAGGAGACTACTACAAGCAACTCTATGCCAATAAAATGGACAACCTGGAAGAAATGAACAAATTCTTATAAAAGTATAACCTTTCAAGACTGAACCAGGAAGAAATAAAAAATATGAACAGACCAATCCCAAGTAATGAAATTGAAACTGTGATCAAAAATCTTCCAACAAACAATAGTCCAGGACCAGATGGCTTCACAGGCGAATTCTATCAAACATTTAGAGAAGAGCTAACATCCATCCTTTTTAAACTCTTATAAAACACTGCAGAGGAAGAAACACTCACAAATTCATTCTATGAGGTCACTATCACCCTGATACCAAAACCAGATAGAGATACTACAAAAAAGAAAATTAGAGACCAGTATCCCTGATGAATACAGATGCAAAAATCCTCAACAAAATACTAGCAAACAGAATCCAACAGCACACTGAAAGGATCATACACCATGATCAAGTGGGATTCATCCCAGGGATGCAAGGATTCTTCAATATGCGCAAATCAATGTGATAAATCATATTAACAAATTGAAGAATAAAAACCACATCATCAACCCAATAGATGCAGAAAAAGCTTTTGACAAAATTCAACACCCATTTATGAGAAAAACTCTCCAGCAAGCGCGCACAGAGGGAACCTACCTCAACGTAATAAAGGCTGTATATGACAAACCCACAACAAACATCATTCTCAATGGTGAGAAACAAAGCATTTGATCTAAGATCAGGAACAAGACGAGGATGTCCACTCTCACCACTATTATTCAACAGAGTTTTGGAAGTCGTAGCCACGGCAATCAGAGAAGAAAAAGAAACAAAAGGAACACAAATTGGAGGAGAAGTAGTAAAGCTGTCACTGTGCGCAGATGACATGATGCTATACGTAGAGGATGCTGAAGATGCCATCAGAAAACTACTACAGCTGATCAATGAATTTGGTAAAGCTGCAGGATACAAAACTAACGCACAGAAATCCCTTGCATTCCTATATGCTAACAACGAAAAATCAGAAAGAGAAATTAAGGAAACACTCCCATTTACCATTGGAACAAAAAGAATAAAATACCTAGGAATAAACCTACCTAAGGTGGTAAAATACCTGTACTCAGAAAACTCTAAGATATAAAAGAATTGAGCATGTATTCTAATGTCAAATCAGAGCACCAACACAGAGGCAGAACTTGAATGTACCCAAGGGAGACAGAGTATTCACAAATAAATAATTATATCAACATTACAAAATGTTTGCTGCTTGCGTTTTTTGGTTTTTTTTTTTTTATTTTATTTTTTAAATACAGCAAGCTCTTATTAGTTATCTACCTCCATACTGTTCTCCATAGTGGTTGTATCACTTTACATTCATGTGCCTCTTGGCCATCTGTATGTCTTCTTTGGAGAAATGTCTATTTAGGCCTTCTGCCTAGTTTTTGATTGGGTTGTTGTTGTTGTTGTTGTTGTTGTTGTTTTTTACCATAGGCTGTACATATGTTTAAAAGACTTAGTTTATATGATCCTATATTGCTTTCTCAATTATTTAAAATGTTCCAGTTATATACAAGTTTTCAAACTTCCAAAGTGCACATTGTTTGTTTTAATATTGAGCTGTATGAACTGTTTAGATATTTTGGAGATTAACCCTTTGTTCGTTGATTCGCTTGCAAATATTTTCGACCATTCTGAGGGTCGTCTTTCCGTTTGTTTATAGTTTCCTCTGCTGTACAAAAGCTTTTAAGTTTCATTAGGCCCCATTTGTTCTGTTTTTATTTCCATTACTCTAGGAGGTGGGTCAAAAAGATCTTGCTGTGATTTATGACAAAGAGTGTGCTTCCTATGTTTTTCTCTAAGAGTTTTATAGTGTCTGGCCTTACATTTAGGTCTTTAAACCATTTTAAGTTTATTTTTATGTATGGTGTTAGGGAATGTTCTAATTTCATTCTTTTACATGTAGCTGTCTTTTCTCCACTGTATATCCTTGCCTCCTTTGTCATAGATTAGTTGACCATAGGTGCGTGGGTTTATCTCTGGGCTTTCTATCTTGTTCCATTGATCTATATTCCTGTTTTTGTGTCAGTACCATATTGTCTTGATTACTGTATCTTTGTAGTATAGTCCGAAGTCAGGGAGTCTGATTCCTCCAGCTCTGTTTTTTTCCTTCAAGACTGCTTTGGCTATTCGGGGTCTTTTGTGTCTCTGTACCAATTTTAAGATTTTTTGGTATAGTTCTGTAAAAAATGCCATTGGCAATTTGATAGGGATTGCAATGAATGTGTAGATTGCTTTGGGTAGTATAGTCACTTTCACAATATTGATTCTTCCAAGCCAAGAATATAGTATATCTCTCCATCTGTTTGTGTGATCTTTGATTTCCTTGAGACTTAGAGTTTTCCGAATACAGGTCTTAGAGTCTTCTGAGTATTTTCATTTATTTTTCTGAGCAAGCCAAGTGCTCAACTCAATCTGCATATATTATACTCTTCTGGATTTTTTTCATCTTTTATTATTTTTCCCTCTAAATTTTTTTTTTCTTCTGAATTCCTATTAATTAGATACTTGGGCTTGCAGAGCTGTTTCATTTATTTTATTTATTACTTCTCATTACTTGATGAGTACTTCTAATGCCTAAGCTATATTTTTAACACTGTCTTTCAATAATTTTCATTATTTTTAATTTTTCTTCGGCAGTTTATCATTTTCAAGACTTTTTTCTTATCGGAATTTTTTTTTTTTAAATAGTGTCTACTCTTGTGATATGCATGCAGTATCTTTTTTTCTCTCATTTAGTAGTTTTCATTTTTAACATTGCCTCTGCTTATTCTGAGCTCCCTTTCTTTGTAATTTGTTTGGTTTTCTCTCTTTCCTTCACTGTGAAGGAAAGAAAGCATGGGAAGGTAAAAAGTTGATTATTCAATTTTACTTAGCAAGTATGTGTGTCAGGCAATCTTCTAGGCATTGGGAACACAGTAGTGAAAAAAATAATCCAGGACTCATGTCTACATAAACAATATTGTAAAGGGTGGAAAATTCTGAGGAGAAAAGAAAGAAGAACAATAGGAAGTAATTAGTTATAAGGAATTTGTGCACATGCTAGCCCCACAATAAGGTTGGGCAGGGACTCAGCAGGTTCTTTGAAGGATGCATATGTACCATCAGTTACAGCTTTTTTTTAAAAAAATTGGGCATATCCCACAGAAAGGAATATTTCAACCACATGGCAGAAGAGAATCAGTTTGGCTGATAGAATTCCAGAGGCCCGGAGCAGAAGGGGCTCTCACCGTTCCACATGGAAGCATTTATTCACACCTCCCTCTCACAGTCCACTGCTTCATTCCTAGCCCAGCAGTGTCTGGTTTCCACTTTTCCAGATCCACTAGGCTCAGCCTTTCTCAAGACTCAACCTCTCACCTTTTGCTACAGTAGACTTGGGAAGGGAAATAATGGCCAGCATGTCATCTGCAGTGGTTACTGTAGAATGCAAATTGGATCATTTCCTTTTGATGAAACATGCTCCTTGGTTCCCTATTGCTCTGCATATACAGCTCAAACTGTTTAACATGGCTTTCAGTGTCTTTCCTGAGCTGATATGTGTAATAGTCATGATAACAGTAATTGCAGTAACATAATAATTACTCTTAGTATTATTATACTAACATTTATGCATTATGTGCCAGACTTTGTATTATCTCATTGAATCTTCAAAACAACTCTATTAGAGAAAGAGTTGTTTTTAAACTCTTTTCTTAGTTAAAAGAAATAGGCTTTCAGAAGTTATTTCACTAACCCAAGATAATACAAATGGCTAGTTATTGGACCTAACTAACCAATTTAATCAGAGTCAAGAATGATGAAATTTAGGTTGGTATTCTATAGTATTCTATGGCTGCTAGTATGGTATGATACAGTATGGTATAAAATAATATACTCTAGTAGATAATACAGTACAGGACAAGACTGTATAAGACGGAAGGGATGGGATAGGGTAAAGGGGTGCGCACAGTACAGGATACTTGTTGGCTACTGCTTGCCTATCTAGCTTAATTTCTAATTATTTCCTTATTCCTTCATTTAAACTCTATTCAATCTGAAGTCCTTTCATTTTCTTTATACTTCTTTCCCAAGGTCATGAATCAGGCAATCCCAGATGCATGAAACATACTCCCCAATACCTATACCCTTCCAGGAACTCTGCCCTAAATCTAAGTACAAGTGCCAGTTGAGGAACTTTACATTTCTATCAAGTACTTAATCACAGTGTATTGAAAACATCGATGATGTGCCCACCTTTCCCTTAGCATTGTTTAAGTGTCATGAAGTAAGGATCACATATTTCTTAATTCTTGTATCCTCGTTACTTTCCTTAGCCTAGTGTCTTGTATTTCTCAATGAGATTATAATAACTGTATTAGCTTCCAATTGCTGCTGTAACAAATCACTATAAACTTTGTGGCAGAGAGACCAAACTCTGCCTCACTAAGTTAAATTAATGTATCACGCAGGACGTGTTTCTTTCTGGAGGGTCCAGGGGAGAATCTGTGTTCTTGCCTTTCCTGCTTCCCTCGTTTCTTAGTCTGTGGCCATCTTCCTCCCCACCTCAAAGCAGCAACAGAGGGTCAAGGGTTTCTCACATCAAATTACCTGACACTGATTCTTTTACTTTCCTCTTTCACACTTAAGGATCCTTGGGATTATACTGGGCCCACCTGGAGAGTCTATTTTAGAGTCAGCTCATTAGCAACCTTAATCCCACCTGCTACCTCAATGCCCATTTTTTTCCAGGTAATTTAACATAGTCACAGGTTTCTTGGACTAGGATTGTGTGGGTATGTGGGTGCGGTATGTACACAGGGTGGGTGTTGGGTGGGGAGGAACATTAGTCCCAACGCCATGACAAAATACCAATTTGGTTTCTACTCTGATGAAGTAATGTGTTTTACATGTATTATCTGAAATTAATCTTCACAAATAACTATTCAAGACAGTTATCTCTATCTCAGATGTGAAAATAATGCACCGTGGCTGACAAGGCTAAACTGCCTAAAATCTAATGGTGAGCGGCAGGGTCATGATTCAAATGCAAGCAGAGAGTCCAATGGTGTACGCCTTTTAACGAACAATGTTAAGAGCATTTCTTGCCCATCCTGTGAAATACTCTTCTACTGCTCTAGTCGGATAATTCTACTGTGTGTCACACATTCTTATACGATTCTTTACCAATGGCTACAAATGACCTTCCTGAACCAGCTCTCCTTCATGGAGCCACTCAAGCCTTCTAGCTGAATAGCAGCTGTTTGTCATTTGCAGCCAAAAGCATCTGGCTTAATCCAGTAGTTCACTGTACTACCTTCCAACCATTATTTGGTATGTTTTCCTAGTTGACAACAGGGTTTCATACAACATTATTTTTTTTAATAATCAGAGAAAGACCTACATGTTAGATATTTTCTCCATATGTTAGAGAGGAATAAACCTGAAGGATTCCCCCTTTACTGTGTTTATTACATAGAGATACTAGATGAAAAGAGAGATACTTGTGAGAGTCAGTCTCCCTCAATATATATATTTTTAAAATTTTATTTATTATTTTTGGTTGTGTTGGGTCTTCGTTGCTGCACGCAGGCTTTTTGTAGTTGCGGTGGCTTCTCGTTGTAGAGCACAGGCTCTAGGTGCGAGGGCTCCAGTAGTTGTGGTATGTGGGTTCAGTAGTGTGGCTCACGAGCTCTAGAGCGCAGGCTCAGTAGTTCTGGTGCACGGGCTTAGTTGCTCCACAGTATGTGGGATCTTCCCGGACCAGGGGTCGAACCTGTGTCCCTGCGTAGGCAGGTGGATTCTTAACCACTGCGCCACCAGGGATGCCCTCCCTCAATATATTAACTGCAGGAGGACACGGAGTATCCTTACCCTTTGCTAAATGCCCAGCACCCTAGTTCTCATAATGAGCAGTAGATGTCGTATCGGTTTCCCAGAACTGCCATAACAAAGTACTACAAACTGGGGGGCTGATAACAATGGAAATTTATTCTTTCACAGTTCTACATCCTCAAAGTCTGAAATCAACTTGTCCACAGGTCATGTTCCTCTGAAACCTGTAAGGCAAAACCTGTCCTTGCCTCTCCCTAGCTCCTGGTGTTTTGTGGACAATCCTTGGAGTTCCTCAACTTACAGCTACAGCAGGCCAATCTCTGCCTCCATCCTCACATGGCATTCCTCCCTTGTGGGTTTGTGTCTCTCCTCTTCTCATATGGACACCAATCGTGTTAGATTAAGGGCTCACCCTTGTCTAATATGACCTCATCTTAACTAATTATATCTGCATTGAATCTATTTCCCAATCAGTTCCCCTTCTGAGGTCCTGGGGATTTGGAATTCAACATATCTTTTGGGAGGATAAAATTAAACCCAGAACAGATATTTAATAATTAATAGTTGGATAAATGATGTATTAGAATATAAGGGTCCGTTTAAAATATTTACTATCACAATACACGTAGACACAAAAAGTTTGCCATCTCCATTTTTGAACTACTGAAAGGCAGGACTTGTCCGTGCTGTATGACAAGAGTGGACCTTTAAAATAAAAAGAGACACAATGCAGAGACAGCGGGGAGTGTCAAATTAAAAAGTAAAGAGTTGAGATTTGTTGCTCCCTAGACCTCTTCTGCTCTTTAGATGATATTTTAGTGATAACGTCCTCAGTCTGTGAAAGCAATCCGTGAGGTGACGGCCACAGCCAATCCTCGACTTTCTCTGCTGCTCCAAGGCCAGCCAGTTGCTGATTTCATCATTCCTTCCATGCTTGCTAATAAGTGAGGTGCAATTACATGATGCACAGAGGCAGATTTACTGTGACGTTAATGAAGATGAAGCTTCAGGGCCTTCCAATTGCATGGGTTCCTTCCAGGGCCTTGGACCTAATTTATTAGTTTTAGTAACGTGGCATATGCATCATTAAAAGATCACTGCCTAGACTGGATCAGCTCCAGGCCTCACAAAACCCGGATCTGTCTTTGAACAAACACTAGGGACTGCCAATTCATTATCTTACATTTTGAGTGGCAGACGTTTAGTTCTCCAGAAATGGTAAAACTGTTCAATAGAAATGGTCAAATGAAAATAACCCATTTTGAGCGGGCATAATCAGAGTGTACCGTGCTGCAGGGGATCCCACCAGCAGAACACTATCCTCTTAAAGTTTGGCCCTTTATTTTTTGTTGATGTGTGATAAGGGTGGTTGTTTTCAGTGAACATATAAAGAGGAATTTATGAGGGTGAAGAGTGCAAATTGAATGAAGAAACATACAGCATAAGCAACTTCACTAAAGTCAACCAGAAAGGCAGTGTTGCTGACGAGTTCTACTCTGGGTGCCACAAATGGACAAATATTGCTAAACGCTGTAACAGGCAGGGCAGACAAGGAAAGAGTTAACTAGTGAGGCTGGGAATCAGATTAAAGAATGCTTTTTAAAGAACTAAATCTTTTAGAAGCCAAAATAACAAATGTTAAATGGTGGAATTTCAAATGTCATGATGCTGTTAGGGACAAAAATATTCTTGATACAAGACTGTGATGGGTGCTTCTTTGATCATAACACACAGGTGTGATCAGCTCCACCACGATATTTGGTTTTTAGAACTTGTTTCCTAGCACCTAATCATTCATCTCTGTATATTTTATCTCCCACGTCCCCATTTGTTGCTTTTCCACATTCTCTCCTACCTTGACTAAATGTGGACCCTGATCACCTATTTCTGGTTTAGGGTTGTTTAAAGTACTGTTGATATTCATCCTTTCCTTTATTAGGTCTTTCTTCTAATTCCAACTTAGTGTAGAACTCACTCTGGTCATCCTCTTTAATGCAGCTAACCATACCTCAAACCCATCCCTGAAAACCCCCTATTCTTTTTTTCCTTTTATCCAAACCTTCTAACTCACTGGGATGCAAAAAGATTAAGTGATTTGTTTAGCAATACTTGCAAAAGTAAAGCAAAACACAGAACTAACTTGCTTAATCATTTGCCCTATTTTTCTTTCCAACTTTAATGCCTTATGTACCATCTCTACTTTATGTGTTAAATAATTTTCATAAATATTTTACATCTTTCCAAAGGATAGCCATCTCATGAAAGATCTAGAATAGAAACTGCTTATTCCAATAGGGACCAATATTCACAGTACTGCTTAATCCAGCTTCCACAGAGTGCAAAAATATATGTTGCAATGCAGTATGCTCATTAGTTATTACATGAATTAAACTATCTACCTAGCACTAATATTATTACCTAACTGGAAGCAGAACTTTTAGCCTCAGTTCTCTTCAGATAGCATCTGTTTAAATGTGCCACTTAATTTTCACTATACTAAATATACTTTTGGATTCTAATAAAAGCCATTTGAATTCACTTGATTATTTGTATCCTATGTCCATATTTATATTGACTAAGAAAGTTTTAAAAAACAAATTGCTGGGCTTCCCTGGTGGCGCAGTGGTTGAGAGTCCGCCTGCCGACTCAGGGGACGCGGGTTCGTGCCCCAGTCCGGGAAGATCCCACATGCCGCGGAGCGGCTGGGCCTGTGAGCCATGGCCGCTGAGCCTGCGCGTCCAGAGCCTGTGCTCCACAACGAGAGAGGCCACAACAGTGAGAGGCCCGCATACCGCAAAAAAAAAAAAATTGCTAGTTTGTAGTCGAATACTTCTAAAATACATTTATAACTGAAATAATTTCCTAAACTGTGTTTAAATTTTGTATTCACTACCTATTAAAATAGATTTATTCAATTTTATATTGCTAGTTGCCACCAACACTAATAAATGTGTCTTCTCTTTACGATTAGGTACCATTTTGGTCTCTGTTTTAGGAATACCAGCAGCATTATCTTGTCAGATGTGTATGATTTTATTTTGATACTGCATGTTAAGTGTTTGGAAAGTTGCGAGTGATAACTACGAGGAAAATCTGCATCTCTCTCTAAAATTGCAACCAGGCTCTTAGTGTTTGAGTTCCTTAGGCTGCACGGGGAAAGGAATTCTTGCAGGTTTTTTCTACTGTTAACCTAGATTCCAGAACAATGACTGGTACAGGGTAGGTGCTCAACAAATATGCTGAGTGATGGAAATGAAAGACGCGTACCAAACAGTTAGTGATGGGAATGTTTCCAAAGGGGCTACTTTTAATTCTGGCCTCAAAGGATTTGGTCCATCCGAGAATCTCCTGTTCTCTTTGAAGCAGCAACATTCTCGTACCGTAAATAGACATCGTAAATCTTTGTCGATTTTTACAAATCATGAGTGAACCATTGTCAGAGGGAATTTTTAAAAATGCCCCAAGGAAAGAGATCAATGTTCTGTTCAGTAGCGTCTAGTCCATCAGCATTTCATCAGAACAATGCTAACCCCCAAGCATTTCCTTTGGCTTCTCTAAGGGGTGGCACAACTAGTGGAAAATAAAGCCTTGATGTATTCCAGCACATACAAATACACTAATATTATAAGACACAATTATTTCAAATCTAGAATATTAGTGGTGCTGAGCAGCTGGGCAGCAGTGAAGTTATCTTCCAGAAGTTAAGTTGTACCCCAAAGGGCCACACAGCCAAAGCTACTGGGTTCATGGGAGTAATAACACCCCCAGCACGATGTTACAACCAATTACAGATTTCATTGCAAATTAAACACCTGCCTTCTAAAAACAAAAATTGCTAGGGGAAATTAAGTCTGCATCTCAGCTATCTGACTAACTGGTTTTGCATGTTAATATAATTCAGCGTGAGTAGTCCTACGCATTAAACTGGGGGCAAACGTCTCCTTACTTTGAGAGGAAGTGAGAGGGGAGTAACAGTGTCAGGACAGGCCTTGCACCTCACATCAGGTGGAATGTTTTTCATATAGTCACATGACAGGATGGTGCTTAGAGGCAATGGAGACTTGAAAAGTCTAGAAAGTGTAACTGGGAAGCCTAATCTTGACAAAGAAAACTGTATACTTTCAGTTGTTCTCAATCTCAACATGCTGTATAAATCCTTAATACATGTGCTATACAGTATTTTTTAATTAAAAGTAAAAAAAAATAATTGCTGAAGTATTTTCTTAGACTACTTTTTCCTAGACTCTTTTTAGGATTCGTTTTTCTCGGATCACCAAAGAGGAATGTTTGTAATACTTAAAATCTGACCATCACGCCAACTTCACAAACCAAAAAACTTACAGGCATCACTGGCCTACTTTGCTGCTGTGAAATAAAAATTCCCTCTTGAAAAAGATACATCCTCCTTCAGCCCAAAGCATCTAATACATATACCAGCTCAGCATTAATCACCAATTTACCAAGCCTAATTTTCCCCATTTAATCCATCCCGAATCTGTCCCTTTCTATCGTATATATGACTTGATGCCAAATTTGTTACACTATTTTATATATGTACATGTTTTTACAAGATCTTTCCTCATAACACAATGTTCTTCCATTAATTCTCAATATATATTATATATATACACAGGCACAAAATTATTGTTTATTCTGTAAGTCAAATGTCTATGATAAATATTCCCCATATCCCATTTGTAAGAAATAGTCTTTTGTATAAACTTGTACTGTATTTCATGTATAGTTATATTTAGCACTCAATTATTTGTACTTTGCGATACATATAATCATTTCCTTGACACCCCTCTCTACTAGGGTAAAAATATTTTGTGAATGAAAACCAAGTATTACTCATCTTTTTTTATTTCCCCCTGGAGCCCCAGCACATACTTTTTGACAAATGTTAGGCTTACGTTTATTGGTACTGTGAGACACTCCAAAAGACTTGGTTCTAAATCAGAAGATACAGCGATCCAGCTTGATCAAACTGAGTTTGGAGAACCGATCAGGTTACAACATTGGAATCAGAGAAACTACATAAGTATGTCTGACGTGTCAACTGGCCTAACAACCTCAATAATGATTTAAGGAATATTTAGCGGATGAAAGTCCAATGACAGGACAAGGCATAGATATGGAGAATTTAATACTGAGCTCCCAAATATACGGGCCATGTTTCAAAGATATCTGTACGTAACAGTCATTATGCCAAGCAAGGACTGGAAACAGAGGAAGGCTCCTGTCCAAAGGATGATGAAACATAAAATCCGACCACACGTAGGGAGAACTCGAACTGGGGCAGCTCTCCAGGCTTCAGAGAGGAGACTACAGAGAAAAACAATAGACATGCTCTAGGGCTCAAGTCAAAGTCTTTCTCCTAATTGGGCCAACAGTGAACAGAGGCAGAGCGAGCGCCCTCACTTAAGGGCAATGTGAAATCCAGGACTTCATTCCTCCCAGGTCAAAACCACCTAAGAGAGACTTTCCACAAGTACCAGATTTCCTGTTATCTGAGTGAGTAAACCGACTATAATTTACCCAAGATGACGGAGAAGTCGCAAAGTCCTTCTCAGGAAAGGCTCAATGAAGTGAGTGGCACACATTTCTGGTTGCAGCTGGGCCATCCTGGAAGGCAGGGCAGGGGCTGCCAAAGAGTTATCAGTGACTATGGGATTCGCATTTTATAAGTAAACAATTGTAGAAATTACATTACTTTCAAAAACCATTTTTACTATGTTGGAGAGCGTTATTATCAGCATTATAATTATAAACTTGAGCATTAGCTGCTATTTTATTAAATTACGCTAGGATTTGTATTGCTAAGAAAAAGACTATAGTACTCTAACTGCATCTCAACTGAACATACCTAGAATCGTGTCAGCTTCCTAAGAGAATGATTAACAACCTAGGATAGTAATTCCTCAGCTTCAACAACGATCCCGTTCTCCCACCCAAACTTAATTCTTCATAGTAAGTGGAGGCTAACACGATCATTAGAGCTGAATTCCTTTTAAGACCAGGTACCATAGGGAACTCCATAGGTAATATTCAGTGTAAAATGTGGTGTGTGCAAGCAGAATTAGGCTTTGTTAAGTCATCACTGCATAAGAGATGATGTGTATTTGATATCCCCAATTAGGAATTTTAAATGATTCAGTTATTTACTCACCCAATATTTATTATGAACCTGCCACATGAAAGGATATGATTTGGAGGGTTAAATAATTATATTGGTAAGGCACAGTCTCAATCTTTAAGTTTTACAGCATGCAAAAACTGTATTTTTATAAACAGAATATATAA
>NW_006787829.1:1126647-1132662 GCF_000442215.2 Lipotes vexillifer
GATCAAGGAAAACTTCCTGGAAGATGTTATGTTTGAATGAATTTTTAGGGATGAAGTGAAATTAGAGTTGGACAAGATTAGAAGAGTGTACTTTGGGTTGAACGGAACAAACAGCACGTGCTACATAAAAAGTTTGTTGCATAGCATTCTGGATTCAGTGAATTTATAGAATCTGGTAGGACAGAGTAGAGTGGAATGGTTTTTAATGTATAGCTAAGGATATGATAATTGAAGCAAAACGTTACAGGAATTATATGGCATGCTAATGGGCTGGAATTCTATTCTATTAAGACAACTGTCAACACGCTTTCTCTGTAAAGGGCAACTACTCAACTCTGCCCTTATAAAGCAGCCATAGACAATGTGTAAATGAATGTGAAGACTGTGTCCCAATAAAACTTTATTTACCAGAACAGGCAGTGAGATGGATTTAATCTACAGGCTGTAGTTTGTCAACTTCTCCTAGAAAGGATCAGGAATCACTGAATGTAGAAAAATAATCATATTTGATTTTTGAAAGAATACCTTGGTAGTTTTACAGTGGATGGACAGAAAGTTACCAGAATGAGTTAGAGAAATCTTTCTTCTAGTAATACACTTACATTTTTGATAATTCAAGATATTTCAATAATGAGTGAGTGGCAAGAATGGGTTATGACAATATTTAAGGGATCATAATCAATAAGACTTGGTGTTTAACGATATGGGAGGTACAGAATGTGCTGAAGCCCTGGAATTGTTAATAGAAGGTGAATTAAAATGGAAGAACACATTTGGAACGAAGAGTAAAGGGTAAACTCAGGACTTGATCCTACAGAGATTACAGTAACAGATGAGTTTAATTTCTACGTAACGACTGGAATCTCAGAACACAAATGTTGCTGTAGTGACTGTATTAGAGGCCGTCAGCCTGACATTGATCATTCAAATCTCAGGGGTGACATTAACTAGAAAGAGGGTATAGAAATTGAAAAAGCCTACAGTAACATCATTCACAACATTTATTCATGGTTTTCTCATTAAATAGTAAACATCAATTTCCTATTAGAAATGTATTCTCCTGCACTCTGAGCCCACGACATTAGGTCAGGTAGATGCCACCCCATTCAAAGATGGGTCCCGAATGGTCTAAACCAGTAGTTCTCCATTTTGGGTGGTATTCTTACTGATCCCCTGGAGACAGCTGGTTGTGCATGAGGTGTTTGGAGGAGGGGATGCTACTAATATTATTTCCCAAGGGTAAGGTATAAACACCATCCAATGCCCAGACATTTCTGTACAAAAAATTGTCCTGCTTAAAATGCCCACTGACCCATTGTAGTCGGCATACCTCACGCATTGTCATTGGCCTCTGGATAGGACTTTGAACCACCAGAGCCATCATGTTGCTAAACATTGACACTGGGGCTTCACAGAAAGTGACCAGTGAGTTTTCCCTTAGATTTGCATTTGCAAGCAGGCAGTGTGGCTCTGCTCCTGTCTGCCTCTTTGCTAGCATATTTTTGTAAAAATGAATCCTACACATGGAGGAGAGAAGGCATAACTGTATCTTGGTGACATATTTATGAGTATTAAAGGGGAACCCAGCCTACTGCTAGACTATTCTGTGATTTGAGCCAATAAATTATCTTTTTGTACAAGCCAGTTGAAGAGCCATTTTCAACTGAAAGAAAATCTATCTGAAAAAAGAGTCATGAATAGAGAATCCTGGGGAATTTAAAGTAAAATCAGAATAATAAGTGAGAGACGGAGGAAGATTCAGAAATGGCCGGTAACATAGAAGAACCAGGATGAAGTGATTTTTCAAAATCCAACAGAGAAAAAAAATTTAAAGAAATGGTCAGCGGTGTCACCTGCTCAAGGATAATGAGACTTGATGAAAAGTTTTTTAGATGGCAATAGAGAAACCAAGGTCCAAATCTGCCACATTAATTGCAGGTGCAGAAGCCAGATGGCAACTTTACTACAATTGCTTTTTGGACCCATCCAGTTATGTACCTTGTTTTATCAAGACGTGATGAGATCGTACTTACACAGTACAACTGCAAGGACGTAAACAGAATGGAGAATTACTGATATTAATTTTCTGATTGAAACATACATGGTTCACAGAATAGTTACTTGAAACATAAATCTACATATACGTATGTATATATACATACTAGATATAAAATACTACAATATTCATAGTTCTAGCGATGTGGTAGGTTAATGACAAACTATCCTTATTAGAAAATTAATGTAATCCTAATTAGAGTTAGCTTGGGAAAGGCCTTTACTTCAGTTGCAAATAGAGCCTTCTCTTCTTCCATTGTCAAACTTGGTATCATTTATTGCTTCTCCAGTAATGCACCAGCTCACTCAGGCAGTGTGGTAATTAATGTCAAGTTGTCACCTTCTTATATAATCTTACAGTAAAGAACGAGTAGCTGATGATATATTCTGGAAGATGCACAAGGAGGCAATCCTGGGGGTTGGATGAAGAGAAAACGTTTCTACAGGAAGCTAGAACAATCCTTCGCCTGCACTGAAGGGAGAGGGTATGAGACATCAGGGAAAAAAGAAAGGACTTTAAGAAAACAGGATGAAAAAGGGTGTGACTACAAGTGATAAGAAGAGTATTTTCTTCCCCTAGTGATTCATCTGTGGGTGAACTACAGGGTTCTGAACAAGTCAGGCCGACTAATTGCTGAGACAGACAATGTCTGGTGCTGTGGCCCAGGATAAGGGAGAATTCCCTGGGAGACTGTAGCATGAGCATCTCAAAAGTCAGAAGGGCAATGTGGAAGCAAAAGTGGCATGATTCTCCAATACTAAGCAACTGTAAACTAGGTCAAACCGACACAAAATCGGGAACTTTGTAATAACGGGAGAAATATGCCGAATTCTCACGCTAACTAGGGAGTTAATGATGAATTACACTAATTAAACTCACATCTACATAATCCTGGGGTGCCTTCTTGAAAAATCAATACCTGGGGAAAGTTATGCAAGAATGCACCATATTACTTGAATCTGAAATGACGTTCTAATAGGAGAGACTTGTCTACAGCTCCATACACACAATTACTCAAAATTTAACTCAGTTTGTTCAACAACAAGAGACTCAGTTATCATCTTACTTGTGAACACTGTTGAAAATACAGCAACCCCACATTCCTTCTCTCTTTTACCCAATCTGAAAAATATTGTTGTTGCAACGGCTCATGAATACTTGGGACTGGTTTATTCTTTCTACTCTGTGTTGTGGTATAAAGTGCTATATATACTCCCCAGGCTTTGGCTGACAAAGGATAATTTCTGAGAGGTTTATTACCAGAAAAAAAAAAAAAAATCAACAGAAAACAAAAGCCCTAAAATCTGTGACTATTTCTTCTGTTGCCCTATTTTCACTGGCTTCTCCTGTCTACACAGTGGCTAAAAGGATCTGTGTTATACAGTTTACTTGTATCAGATCCACAGGCTATTGTCCTTCCCAACCTAATCCCCCACTTACACCCTGAAAATATTTTAGCATCCCTTCAAGCCTTTTTTATAACAGAAGTTTGTTTTAAAATCCATGGTGTATATATATATATATATATATATATATATATATATATATTTTTTTTTTTTTACAGAACCCTTCATTAGAACTACGCGAGGAATGTGTATATATATATATATATATATATATATTTTTTTTTTTTTACAGAACCCTTCATTAGAACTACGCACACAAACACACATGCACACACATGTCACACACACACACACACAAGTGGATCAAATTTTAATGGATAAAAATCTCCTAAATTGGTATATTAACAATGGAAATAAATAACCATTTATGGAAGTTAAAGGAAAATTTTCCACTTTTTTGATTGTAGTTAACAATATTGTAGCTAATATCTGCTACCCTGTTCATGGAATTGAGATAGTACCTCTATACCTAAGAAATGACTCTCCTCAACTTCTAAGGAAGTTTCACGATACAGACCTTTGGTGTCACCTGTTGAACCAGGAACACATAAACCGAATGATCTGAATTCAGTTATACGTAGGGCTTGCCCATCTCCATCTTCTCTTTAAATCATGTACAAGGGCGAACTGCTATGTCATCATTGTACAACAAAACGGACTTCCTGTAGACCAAAACTTGATCCACAGTTGAATCACTGAATGACTTCTGTTTATTTCGTCTTGAAGTGAAATTCTGTACTAAGACTTTAATACTGGGTTCTGCCGCTTTTATTGTCACAGCCCTTTTCTTTTATGGACTCGTTGCTTTCTGTCGGTGACTGCTCTTGCAGAGTCATAGGCATGTGATAAAAAATATTTTTCTTATTTCAGGTTCTCTCAGAGTCAGATACTGAGCTGAGAATTCAGATGCAAGTGATTTATTAAGAAGTGCTCCCAGGAGGCACTAGCAAGTGGACAGGCAACAGGATAGGCAAGTAGGAGGTGCCCAGCCTGCCCGAGGCTGTGCAGAGATCTAGACTGTGAATCATGCCTCGGAGTTTGCTCTGCTCTGAGACAAATGAGCAGGGGGTTTATCCTCCAAATCATGGACTATCAGTGAGAGGCTGCCTCAGGAGCAGGGAGGTGACACACAATCCCAGGCACTTCTGACCCTCCATACAGTCGAGGGTCTCTGGTGGCTCAAAGTCATCCCCCAAAGAAGGTTACAGGTTCAAGTGTAGTTAGTGAAACACAGAGGAGTTTGGTGGGGGGGCTGACACAGCGGGGAGAAAGGACGAAGACCCACCTGGTGAGGCAGGGTTTGGTGTAAGGAAAGAAAGCTCTCCCTCAGAAGGATTCTATCTCACGGGTCAAAACTGGGAAAGACAATCATTCAAAACTGCTGGAGACGGCAAGGCTTGCTTGCAACAAACTGAGAGGCATTTTTTTAACAAAATCTGCAGAACTAAGTAAGAAAAGTGGGAAGGCATGGCATTTGGGCCAGGTGAGGCACCCAACCCCACAGCCACCAGGTGAAGGCCCATCTAGCAGCCTCAGCAGGCCAGGGGCCCCCACTGCCTGCGTCTTCGACGTTGTCGGGGACTGGGGCGTGACAGGGCAGAGGGGATGCAGGGGCCGGGGCAATCTCTTTGGCATTTGAGAGGAATAAACTACTTAGCGCTGATAAGGACTGTGCAACTAAGTGGTCCTCGCTGAGTGTCACTGATGCATTATCAGGAGTAGCTGAGAGCTTCAGGCCAGGTTACTACTACCTTAAAGCAAGCTGTACAGGAAGAGGGCTCTATGGACACATCTCAAGAGACTCCCATTACCTGGTGCTGGAGATAGAGCAGAAGCAGGCACAAGACTCAGGGGAATGAATGGTCAGATTTCAGAGAAGGCCACATTCTCAGGCTCAGCAAGTCTTCCATGCCACAGTCAGGGCTGACAGAGAAGGAGTCATCCTGACACTTGAAGTGGGGTTAGCTACAGAGAATCTGAACTGTCTTGGCGGCTCTGGACTTTCTGAGCTCGCCTAAGAAATAGGCTAGTGGGTGAAAAACTGAAAGCATTTTCACTAAGGTCAGGAACAAGACAAGGTTGCCCACTCTCACCACTCTTATTCAACATAGTTTTGGAAGTTTTAGCCACAACAATCAGAGGAGAAAAGGAAATAAAAGGAATCCAAATTGGAAAAGAAGAAGTAAAGCTGTCACTGTTTGCAGATGACATGATACTATACAGAGAATCCTAAAGATGCCACCAGAAAACTACTAGAGCTAATCAATGAATTTGGTAAAGTAGCAGGATACAAAATTAATGCACAGAAATCTCTGGCATTCCTATACGCTAATGATGAAAACTCTGAAAGTGAAATCAAGAAAACACTCCCATTTACCACTGCAACAAAAAGAATAAAATATCTAGGAATAAACCTACCTAAGGAGACAAAAGACCTGTATGCAGAAAATTATAAGACACTGATGAAAGAAATTAAAGATGATACAAATAGATGGAGAGCTATACCATGTTCTTGGATTGGAAGAATCAACATTGTGAAAATGACTCTACTAC
>NW_006787829.1:1133122-1149048 GCF_000442215.2 Lipotes vexillifer
TGGAGAACAGTATGGAGGTTCCTTAAAAAACTACAAATAGACCTACCATATGACCCAGCAATCCCATTACTGGGCATATACCCTGAGGAAACCATAATTCAAAAAGAGTCATGTACCAAAATGTTCATTGCAGCTCTATTTACAATAGCCCGGAGATGGAAACAACCTAAGTGCCCATCATCAGATGAATGGATAAAGAAGATGTGGCACATATATACAATGGAATATTACTCAGCCATAAAAAGAAACGAAATTGAGCTATTTGTAATGAGGTGGATAGACCTAGAGTCTGTCATACAGAGTGAAGTAAGTCAGAAAGAGAAAGACAAATACCGTATACTAACATATATATATGGAATTTAAGAAAAAAAATGTTATGAAGAACCTAAGGGTAAGACAGGAATAAAGACACAGACCTACTGGAGAACGGACTTGAGGATATGGGGAGGGGGAAGGGTGAGCTGTGACAAAGCGAGAGAGAGGCATGGACATATATACACTACCAAACGTAAGGTAGATAGCTAGTGGGAAGCAGCCGCATAGCACAGGGATATCAGCTCGGTGCTTTGTGACTGCCTGGAGGCATGGGATAGGGATGGTGGGAGGGAGGGAGACGCAACAGGGAAGAGATATGGGAACATATGTATATGTATAACTGATTCACTTTGTTATAAAGCAGAAACTAACACACCATTGTAAAGTAATTATACCCCAATAAAGATGTTAAAAAAAAAAGGAAATAGGCTCGTGAGAGGCATTGTTTTTGTTTTGTTTTGTATTAATTTTTATTGAAGTATAATTGCTTTACAATGTTGTGTTAGTTTCTCCTGTACCACAAGTGAATCAGCTCTATGTATACCTATATCCCCTCCCTCTCAGACCTCCCTCCCACACCCCCCCATCCCACCCATCTAGGTCTTCACAGAGCACTGAGCTGAGCTCCCTGTGCTATAACAGCCAGTTCCCACTAGCTATCTATTTTACACATGGTAGTGTATATATCAATCCTAATCTCCTGATGTTGATTAAGTCAATAGATTGTCATTTTCTTTAGGTTAGGGCTTATGGTAGTAAATGATGTTACAAAGATGGCCTATCATCCGTAGAATTAATAGGTCCCAAAGGGGCAGAGGGAAGGCAGATGTAACTACCACAGAGGGATGGCAAATTTGGGATGGCAGTCAGTTTGGAATGGTCAGGGCCTTACAGGGATATATAGTTATGGCTAATAGACTATGAAGCTCTTAAGGGCAACACATATGGGCATCCAGCCAAACTACTACTGAATAAAAGGACATAAAGAAAACTGAGGTCAGCCTCTGCAGTGGAAAGTCATGTACATTTGCAAGTACGTTTTTGGATATAAATTCTGCAGTCTTCATGGAACCCATGACACAATGCTATCATGATGAACAAAGCCTAAGGACTTACACACACAACAATATATCCCTACCTATATGTACCGTCTCTGTTTTGGAGAGGCAAAATATCAGTAGAAAGGCAGGCAGACAGACGACTGCCTAGAACACTTTTTTTAAATGTTATCACACTGTAAGAAGAGCAAAGATACAATACAAATAAGGCTCTTTTTCAGCGAGCTCTCAGATCTTATCTCACTGTGTCCAATCCCCTTCGCATGCTTAAATTCTGTAAGAGGGAAAGACTGGTTTTGAGAATGAGAAAAATGAGTGTGTTTTAATCATGATCTGTTTAAACTACAAACAGTGAATTTTATTAATCCAAAAATGCTAGACGTTCAATGCATAGAACGTTCAATCTTTATTTTTGATGTAAAAAGCTACATTCCTCTATAAACAGTAACAAGTGATTGGCATCTGTGAGTGGCACATTGTAGCAACAATAACCTCAGTTATCTATTTTGACAGTTGCTCCTTCTGTCTGCACAGAATGCTTTGCTCAAAATGTTAGTAAGCAGTCTTTCAGACATAAAATTCATTTTCTCTCTCTGGTATAACTGCCAGCCACTTTTGATAGAAATGGCATGACAGACAATAACATAAAATTTTTAATTGTAAATGTAAAGTTTTATCTCTTCTGTTTATTCTTAATCAATGGCACGTTCATGTCACTGTTGTCAATGTCTTAATCTACTTATAACCATTTCAAATTATGTTTATTAATGTGTTAAGAAGCCTGTATGTGAAAGTCTTCTGTGATTCATTTTCTAAAAGACAGAGCCTATTTTCTGAGTGAAAAAGAAGTTGATTGGCAAATATTCCTGAGGATTCCACTGATAAATTTCACCATGAGTCCCAGAAGATAGTTCAGTATTTATATACTTCCATACAATTCTTATTCATCTATAAAGAATAATGAATAACATTCTTCTACAAAATAACAGTTCTTTATGAGAAATATTAAAGATAACTGAAGTAACTCCGACTAGATTTTATGGTTATTTGAAGCTAAAGTTAAGTACAATTTTGAGAAAGTTATTTTATAGCACTGCTTTTCTTACATGATAACCTTTTGTGCAATTTTTGGTCCCCATTTCTCTTTAATTTTCTGTGACGATGACTTTTTTTTAATAAAATGTACACATACCTCATTTCTTTCTGCTTCTCCTTACTGCACTTCAGATATTGCCTTTTTGTTTTTTTTTTAATTGAAGGTTTGTGGCAGCGCCGTGTTGAGCAAATCTACTGGAGTCATTTTTCCAATAGCATTTGCTTGCTTAATGTCTCCCTGTCAAATTTTGGTAATTCCTGAAATATTTCAAACTTTTTCATTATCGTATTTGTTATGGTGATCTGTGATCAGTGATCTTTGCTGTTACTATTGAAATAGTTTGGGGTGCCATGTACTGTGCCCATATAAGACAGAGAACTTAACTATAAATACCGTGTATGCTCTGACTGCTACATGACCAGCAGTGTCCCCCCATCTCTCTCCCTCCCCTCGGGCCTCCCTATTCCCTGAGACACAGTCATATTTAAACTAGGACAATTAGAAACCCTACAATGGCCTATATATATTCAAATAAAAGGAAGAGTTGTATTTCTTTCACTTTAAACCAAAAGCAACAAATGATTCAGTTTAGTGAGGTAGGCAGGTCAAAAGCCCAGATCGGCCAAAAGCTGGGCCTCTTGCACCAAACATTTAGCAAAGTTAATGTTTAGTTTAGCTTTGTATTTAGCAAATACAAAGGAAAAGTTCTTGCAGGAAAACGTGCTAATGCAGTGAACACATAAATGATAAGAAAGTTGGGCTTCCCTGGTGGCGCAGTGGTTGAGAGGCCGCCTGCCGATGCAGGGGACGCGGGTTCATTCCCCGGTCCGGGAGGATCCCACGTGCCGCGGAGCGGCTGGGCCCGTGAGCCATGGCCACTGAGCCTGCGCGTCCGGAGCCTGTGCTCCGCAACGGGAGAGGCCACGGCAGTGAGAGGCCCGCGTACCTCAAAAAAAAAAAAAAAAAAAGATTTTTCTTTCCTGGCAATGAAAAGCCATGGATACTTTTTTTTCTATAATGAGCCATGGCCACTGAGCCTGCGCGTCCGGAGCCTGTGCTCCGCAACGGGAGAGGCCACGGCAGTGAGAGGCCCGCGTACCTCAAAAAAAAAAAAAAAAAAAGATAAGAAAGCAAAACCGCCTTATTGCCAATATGGAGAAAATTTGAGCGGTTTAGATAGAAGATCAAGTGAACCACAATATTTCCTTAAGCCAAAACCCAATCCAGGACAAGGCCCTAACTCTCTTCAATTCTGTGGAGGCTGAGAGAGGTGAGGAAGCTGCACAAGGCAAGTTCGAAGCTGGCAGAGGTCGGTTCATAATGTTTACGAGAAACTGTCTCCGTAACATAAAAGTGTAAGATGAAGCAGCAAGTGCTGATGCAGAAACTGCAGCAAGTTATCCAGAAAATCTGATTTAAGATCATTAATTAAGGCAATTAAACTGAACAATAGGTTTGCAATGTAGAGGAAATGGCCTTATACTGGAAGAAGATGCCGTCTAGGGCTTACATAGCCAGAGAGGAGAAGTCAACGCCTGCATTCAAAGCTTCAAAAGACAAGATGAGTCTCTTGTTAAGGGCTACTGCAGCTGGTGACTTTACACTGGAGCAAATGCTCATTTCCCATTCCAAAAATTCTCGGGCTCCTAAGAATTATGCTAAATCTACTCTGCCTGTGCTCTATCAGGATGACAGCACATCTTTTTACAACATGGTTTTCTAAATATTTTAAGCCCACTGTCCAGATCTACTACTCAGGAGAAAGGTTTCCTTTCAAAACATTACTGCTCATTGACAGTGCACCTGGTCACCCAAGAGCTCTGATGGAAATAGCCAGTGAAGTTCAGTTTAGTCTCAGAACATGCAGCTCTGAGAATTGTCTCAACATATGCCATCTGTGGAATTATCTAGTCACCTGCACCTGGCAAGTCACAAATTCTTTTCTTCTGCAGTTTTTTTTTTCCCCCCTTCATAGAGCTCCTATATAGCAAATGTGAAAGAGAGACCAAAACAGAGGCCACAGTTTGGATATACTCCAAAACCAAACACTGAGAGTCGTAATACCCAAACTTTAAACTGTCCTGATGTCCCCAGAATGCTAACTCTGACCTTAAATAAAACTTAGGCTTTCTCCATGTTGCATGAGCTTCCTAACTAATCAGCGACAAACAAGTCAGTGATGCAATGAAAAGGAATGTTGGTTTCTGGTAACCAACCACGATGGGAAACGGTGCGCTTACTCTGAAGTATAGACAGACCAACAACATATGCGACACTTCTTTTTTGTGAGCTTAGGCAATTTAACTTGTTCAAAATATTAGAAACTTGCGATGTGTACTCCCTATTTTAACAATGGCAAACTAAGTGCTTCACTGGCGTGGAGTTACAATTCATCTAAGAGTACAACATATAAAGTTCCCAAATATATTGTGCAGTCATCCCCTAAGACACAGATTTCAGTAAGATAATTGGAGAGACGCTCAATCACCTTGCTCTCCTGCATGTGCCTATGTTTTGCTGTTGTTGTTTTTTTTTTTTTTTTGCAGTACACGGGCCTCTCACTGTTGGGGCCTCTCCCGCTGCAGAGCACAGGCTCCGGACGCACAGGCTCAGCGGCCATGGCTCACGGGCCCAGCCGCTCCGCGGCATGTGGGATCCTCCCGGACCAGGGCACGAACCCATGTCCCCTGCATCGGCAGGTGGACTCTCAACCACTGCGCCACCAGGGAAGCCCCTGTTGTTGTTTTTTGTTGTCACCTCCCTGAAGCAGGCTGAACCCCCTGAATGGCTGCACTCCTGAAATGGTGCAATTTCTCTGCGGTTACTTTGCTGGGAATGGGGAACTAGAGCTGAGACAAGTGAAAACTTTTAAGAACATTGTCTTCATGCTTCCGACACTGTCCACACACTTTCTACCCGGATACTGTCAGAAAGCAAAACATCCCATCCAGCAGGAGGGCCATCTGCTATCAGCACAAGACAGGGCTTGGCTGGGAAAAGCAACTCATCTCTCACGGGGCCATGCTTCATAAACTGAGCTGTGCTGTGGACAGCTGAACTTCTAACCACTTTCCTCTGAGGTCTCCCTGTTCGTGAACATTTTGTTCCTTGTTCAATAAAATATTTGTATCAAGTAAAGCTCTCTGAATTTTCTCTTGACAGAAGTAATAGCCATAGTAAGCTGATAGTGTTTCTTAGAAGAGACTATGCAATCTTAGAGGTGAAGGGATATATTCAATTATTTCCAAACGCTTTACCTGACAGATGAGATAAATAATGCACAGGGAATAGGAACAATTATGGTCCTAAACTCGGGGGCTTGGTATCACACATAATGAGTCAGGTGTCCTGACCCGTCATCTAATGCTTTGGGCATCAGACCAGCTGCCTGCCGACAATCACCTGTAGTGCCAACAGGCATTGCAAAAGGCCTTAAACATGGCAAGTAAAAATCATGTTGACATCCTTATCTAACCATTAACAAAAGGGGGGAGGAAATTCAGACTCCTCCCCGGAACGTTAGAAGTCTAGATATCTACCCAGAAAAAGCTGGGCAAAAGGCAAAAGAGAAAGAGAGATTGAGAGGACGGGGTGGAGGTCAAAGAGATTAACGGGAAAGTACTCGGCAAATGAGTAAACTTCAAAATTATTAAAATCAAATAGAAATACTGTTGGGCTGCTTACATTAGAGAATATAGCTAAAATTGACCAAAGGTTGCATCTCTTATTTCTTCAGATCTTTCAAAAATGTATTTATATAAATGGAAAGCAAAATATAGAATGCATAAAGCATAAATGTTATGGGCAAATGTTTAAAATAAAAGAAAAAACCCTACATTGTTAAAAAAAAAAATCACCCAGTAATACTGGCCACAAGTTCCTGCAGCAGCACAGAATACCTCAATTCAGAAGGTGAATTGGGGAAATTCAGTAATTCCATATAAAGTCATCTTTTAGTTTCTATCTAAGACCAAATAAACAAAGCTCAAAATCTCCTGTTGTAAAAAGGTGGAGCTCCCAATAGTGCAACTAACACAGACTTTGAAAGAAAGAAGGTATTTCCTATTCTCTGAAATTTTTAACTGCATAGACTATGGTAGAAATGGTCTGATAGAAATGCATGTAAATGCTTTTTCTTTTAAGAGAATACAGTGAGCCCACTGTAATATGAAAAACATATTTGGAGATATCACTTTATTGAATAGGTAACAAAGATTATAGGACATTACTCAAAATAAATAATCTGCTGTGGGAATAACCCTATGGTATATTAGTGGACAATTTGCCTCATTTGTCAATAGGAAAACTCAGAGTTATAATGGTACTTAACTTTGCTAAAATCCTAGATTAAATCAGTGGGAGAGCCTTACATGAAATTCCAACCTACCAAGAGCTAAATTCAATGACATTTTGTAATGTCATGATTTGTTTGTGGCTGCATTTTACCCTCAGTATTTTTTAAATATGTTTTTAAATACGCAAAATTTCCAAAATGTATGTATTACACCTAATATAAATTGTAATTCCAAATAACTTCTATGCTCAAGTTGAACTTATGTTTCACAGGGATATGGATTAATGTAAAGCAGAAACACATGAAAACACAGGCGCATATAAGAACTGTGGATGCAGTTCTTCCAGAAAGTAGAAAGCATTCTTAGGCAAACATACATGTTTTTTTAAAGAGCTGAGCTTTTTTTTTGTCAGAATGCATTACAAACAACTACATGAGAAAAAAATATAGTAAAGTTGTCAAAACAGAATAATGTTTGAGGCTCAGAAGGTATTCGCTTGAGATAACGGAGCACATGTGACATTTTGGCCATCAGCCAGCAGTTTTTTCCATCTACAGCAACTATGTTCCAGAAACAGAAAACTGTACCATCCATATCTCAGCAAAGTATTTTACTGCTAGTGGCAGTAGAGTCAAAAGTTTTGAAACTCTGCTCATTATGTGAAGAGTTTAACGAGCAAAGCATGAAATACTGTAGCTCCTCTAACTAGCTCCTCTTTCTGGATTGACTGAGTTTAATGAATCATTTAACAAAAAAAAGCTTAACTAGCCAGGCATGTAAAAGTCAGATTCCTTCATCAGCAGAAAGCCTTGACCACAGGGATGAGTAGGAATGTCTTACAAATTGGAAGAAGAATTCAACCATCTCTTACAAATGGAGTCTCCCACAGTCCAAGTATTGTTAAGGGCTACATAATGAATTTTTTCCCTAGTTATGTAGTTTTAAACATTTTTTCCATCTTAATTTTATTTCAGAAAAAAAAATCTCATTTGGTGGCAAATCTTCCTGAAATCTGGGGTGCTATCTCACTATGTATTAGCTGCGTTGGGAATGCTGATCTGTCAACTGGCAGGAAGCAGCAGCTCAACAAAGACAATTAAATGAATAAATGAATGCATAAGTGAGTAAAACAATGGAGAAGTAATAAATCAACTGGCCATTTATTCCAGTGATTGGGACCCTGGGTTTCTCTGAGCACTCAGAGGAGATCTCAGGTAATACGGTTTATGAATGGAATCGTTGGTTCCCCTCGTGGCCAGAGTCCTCTTCCAACCTAAGCTGCTGCTATAAGTCAAACTCTTGGGTGTGGAAAGAGAGAGAAAACATCATTTCCATCAGGGCACTTAAGGCGTTAATTTAGTTGGGCTGATAAACCTAAAAGGACCCCAGGCATTTTCAAGGGGGAAGGGAATGTAAGAAAGACGCTGCTTTTCCACCTGTAGATGCTTGTCTTATAAAGTGAAAATCAAAACAAAACAGATTTGCCTTCATTTCACAAACACAGGCATCAGGACGGTTGAGTTGCAATCTTATTTCTGCCAGTATTAGTCCAGGTAACCCAGGAAAAGGCAATTAATCTCTTTGGCTGCAGCTCCTTTGTCTCTGAAATTGGGATATTAATTTTGACATCTGAGGGGTTGCTTGAGAATGAAATGAAATTTTATTTCTTAAATCGACTTGAAAACAAATCAGTGCTTTACAAATCTAAGTTACGAAACTTTTAAAAGAAGGAGATAGGTTGAAGCTGACAGCTAAAGGAGGCAAAAATAGGTACTGCATATTTATGGTAAACCTAGAAATTTCTATAGCCAGAAGAGCAAGCCAGAATTATGATAAAGCAGCTCACAAGTTCTAAGACTGTTCAAAATGACATTTCTGCCTGACAGCTACAGTGGAACCCACTGCAAGTTGATTCTTCAGGGAATGGCTTACCCTGGCTTCACCTCTAGAAGGTGACTAAAGAATTAAAAAAAAAAAAAAAGGCAGAAACACAGTGACAGATTATATTCCTTCTGTTTATCTTCCTGGCTCTAATGCCAGGGTCTGGATCCATCATATAATTGAGGCATTTGTCCTTTTAAATCCATGGATGCTGCGTTTAGACACAGACAATAGTACTTTCCAACCTCCTATAATGCTTCTACTCCTGCACACTCCCCACTAACAATTGCCATCTTTCTATACAAGGACAAGTACTATCTTTAAAAAGTGGGGGAAAATGATAGGGGTTGAAAAGCAGGAATCTGGGGATTAGTGAGAACAACACATTCAGTCGTATCCATGAGTAACCCAATCAACGTTGCGGTGACAACAGATGGAATTCTGGGAGCGGACGCACAGGTTTACAAAACGCACAACATATATAGAGAGCACCTTCTTTCCTTATTTCTTCCTTCCCTCCTACTTTTTCTCCTCTTTTCTTTCCTGATTTTTCTTCTTCACTCCCTTTTTCCTTCCTGCCAGACTCCCACCTCCCTTCACTCACTCTCTCTGTCCAGTTATCTGTATTCTTCTTTTTTTTTGAATTTTTATTTCTTTTTCTATTTTTTGTTTCCTCCTTTTCCTTGCCTTTCTTTCATTTTTATTTTGTGGCTTGTTTATATATATATTATATACATATATTACTTTATAATAAAAATGTATTCCATTTATAATTGGAAAGAAGACCCACATGCATAATATATTTGGATTTCAAAGAAATTAGGAGAAAGCAGACCGGTATTGCTTTATCTCTCTTGAACTCTCTAGAAATCTGTTGGCTCAGTCTATCCTAGATTTTCTTTAATGGAATTACTCTCTGATATAAAGAAATATGCAATCCCATCTGCTAACACCAAATTATTTCTACTTCAAGGAATTAACAGAGGGTCTCTGTTGTATCCAGTGCCTACACAGGAGAAACTGCCTCAGGCTGAAGTAAAAAGTGAAGGAAATGGTCAAAGTGTTTCTTCATACTATTTTTGCTACTTTCAGTATCACCAAATCAAGTCCATAAAAGTTACTTGACTGTAGTATAGCCTTTGTCACGACCAATGAGGAAAGCAACATTCTTTGTTTAAAATAACATCAAATAGAAATGCTCATAAACATCTATAGATGGAAGTGAATGTGTTCCTATTACTGATAAAAAATAAAGTTCATTTCAGAATGATGATCTGTTTTATTGGTATAGCAGATTCTTGAAGGTAGTGGGGAAAAAACACAATGTAGGAAGATACGACAGATTTGGACTAAGAAAGACCACATTTACCTAGAAAGTAAAAAATATACATATACCTATATATATGTTTTTAAAATACAGTGAATCTTGCATCAAAAGGAGAAAGCATTTTAAAATAAATCCAAATAACTGATATTGTATCAAAATGATAAAATGTAAATGTCTAGATGGATATCTAGACATCTACGTGAGAATTATTTATATTAGAAAAAACATTGCATGAGAACACTTTTATTAATGGCTATGTAAACTTGAGATTCAGATTATTAGTCACACCTCTGTGTGTGCCTCATACAATAGTTTACTAACTAGAATATTTATAAGTAAATACATATGTAAAACAAAAACAGCCGTATTTTATGACTTCTCTTGGTTGGTACTTCAATACATGGAATTACAAATATCAGAAAAAGATCATTGAAATGGCAGTTTGGAATAAATATGACAAGGAATGAAAGGGGTTTCAACAAATTGCCTATTATTAGTTCATACCAAACGTACTTTAAACCAAAGAATAATAAGTCCATAGAGGGAAAAGATACTATGTCATCTATGCCAGCAACTTTTATGTGTCCAAGACTTTTCAAGAGTATGGCTGCCTTTGCAACAAATCTTTCCCACTGAAGTTCTTAAATGATGAGGATAAAGTGGAGGACATGGTTTTATTGTCTAATAGTACACAGTTAAGATTCACTTTGGAATTAAAGATTTAAAAGAATGGCAAAGGGAGGCAAAAATCTTATTTTTAGTATGTATCCATGAATAATTTTTTTTTTTTTTTTTTTTTTGCGGTACGCGGGCCTCTCACTGTTGTGGCCTCTCCCATTGCGGGAGCACAGGCTCCGGATGCACAGGCTCCGCGGCCATGGCTCATGGGCCCAGCCGCTCTGCGGCATGTGGGATCCTCCCGGACCAGGGCACGAATCCGTGTCCCCTGCACCGGCAGGCGGACTTTCAACCACTGCGCCACCAGGGAAGCCCCATGAATAAAAATTTTACCAAGAACATTTTCTCTCTATTTTTTTCATACACACATATATCCTATTATTTTAAATATCTTATAATATATATACTTTATATATCTATGTATTCACACATATATTTTCTATTCTTTTAAATGCATTTATATATAATTTTAGTATTTAATATATATTCCTGGCACATATATTCACATGTATATTTTCTGTTCTTTTAAATTATATATATATATATATATACTTTTAATATTTAATATCAATTCCTTTGAATAATACTGTAATTCTCAACACAGCTTTGAAATATATTATCCTAAAATGAGTGGACAATGTTAGAAATATATGCCCTTAGTATGTTACTTTGTGTTTTTACTCTATAACATAATAACCATGCACTAGGTATAAAGCCAGAGGCAGGAAAAACAACAGCGAACAAAAATACACACCCTTCCTGTGAAAGGCTAGTTTGCCCTCAAGAGAGTGTACGGAAGAGTAGACAGCATTTCTCCTCTGTGTTCACCTTTTCTGAGCCGATCCAAAGTTAATCTCAAACAAAAGCACCTGGACCGAATGACGTACACAAAGCAAATACCAGACTCGACTGTTTCTCTAATTTATCCCTCTATGTTTTCCTTCATTTTGTTTAAAGGATCGTCATAAGTGATGCAACAGAAAAGGAGATCTTTCTCAACCGCCTACTGCTCTCATTTGGATCTTTTCAATGGGGGAGATATTTTTAAACACTTATTTCATATATATAAAAAGGTTCTCAAATGTTTAATGGCTCCATCATATCACTAAGTGTTTCTATAAAGAATGATAGTAAAGAGACAATGAAAAGAATATTACTTACAACATTGTGACCTGGCACTAGGAAACGGACACAGATACTGCTCAGCCCGTTTAGTACTTTACCTTGCCGACATTTGAGAAAAACTTTATACATAAGATATGGGCCTTGAAGATTTGCAACAAGGACTAAAATGTTTATGACAAAAAAGAAAATGGACATCATAGAGCATTTAAATTTTCTATTCACATTGTAATTTGCATTGAACTTTTGATTGTTTTTATAGTTACTCCTGCCTAGTACTTTCAGAATAATCACGTTCACAAATAACCAGAATCTGGTGACTAGGTTTACATGTTACTGATATTGTTGCTGTCACTCCATCTTTGGCCAATTCTTAATTTACTACCAAATTAAAAACAAAAAACAAAAACATTTACTATCAGTACAAAAAAGTTAACTTTTGCTTTTCTAGGTGTTATTCATTATTTTCAAATGGCCCCCTACCTTGATCAGGGGAAAAAACCCCTACCTTTATACTTGGAAATACAGAAATCCTGTCAATTTGGCTGCAAAATAAATACTACGAGATCCAACTGTTAAGAGTGACTTATCTTAATTTACCAAAACAGTTATCTTGAATTTACTTATCTAAGAATTTGAGAAACATTATAAACATTTTAAATTAGAAAATGTATATGGTAATTATTTCTAAAAAGTGAATAATGCTGCAGCACAGATTTTTGAAAGGAATAGCATAATACAGAGATCTGCTCTGGAGTGTGTGTGTGTGTGTGTGTGTGCGCGTGTGCGTGCGCGCGTGCGTGTTTGTGCACGTGTGCGCGTGTGTCCCCTCTCTATATATCTGTCTCTATCTCTGTCTTATATCCTCAGTGTAAGCATCTAACAGTGATTTTACTGGAGCTTCAATTAAAAGATTTCCTCCTCCGATTTTAACTTTGATGGAGGAAAATTGAGTATTTCTATCCTTCTATTTACTTAAGAAGGCTTTGATTCTATTTATTTTTATCTTCCATAATAGCCATGGAAACAGACTAATTTGAAATATAAATGATAATTCATGGGAAATTTTAAATTTAACACAGTTCTTGAGTTGGTATTTTGGGGCATGTGGGATCTTCCCGGACCGGGGCACGAACCCGTGTCCCCTGCATCAGCAGGCGGACTTTCAACCACTGCGCCACCAGGGAAGCCCTTAAGTTGGTATTTTTAAATTATGTTTTGCACAATCTGGTGTCTTGTTTCACTGCACAGAAGTTAGGTTTTACCAATAACTAAACTGCCTGAATGCCAAAATGATGTCATTTTTGACATTACTTTGAAAAAGCAATTTAAAAACATCCGGCAACAACTACCTTATTAAATTTTTATGACACCCTATAAGATGGGTGTGAAAACTTGGTCATAGGTGAGAAAGCTATCATGGAGGAACAGGGAACTGATCTAGAATTCTGACCTCAGTGTCTCATGCTCTATAACTAACTCCACTGTCCTGGAGTTGGGTCACGTATCACTTGAGGCATGAAAGGAGGTTGAACTCTATTCTCCATTCAGGGAGACCTCAGTAAAGTACAGAAATGACTAGGTCATTCATCCTACATTTATGGAGCACTCCTAAGTGCTCTTTTAAGCACTTTTAAGTTTTTGTTTCTTTTTTGTTTTTTCCCCCAACAAGCTCTAAATCTAGAGAAGGAGACAAACATATCCAGGATTTGAATAACAAATGGATGAGACTAACTGGTGAAACCAGTTGCAAGAGGTATATCCCCCCAGATTCGGATAGAACTGTAGCTCTGAGAGGCTGTGGAATCAATATATGCCGGGTACCAAGTTTATATACTCAGGGGAGAAATTAAAAAAATGTGTGTAAGAAACAGTACACCTCATTACTTCACAAAAGCCTTAGCAACTGGGTATCTGCCTCCCCGGGCAAGAATTGAAAAATTCTTCTCTCAAGAAATAGTACTTGGGGAGAAATATGCAGATCTTTTCTATATAAGAGAACTCCAGAAAACAGAAATTTCTCCAAATTTTCACCCAAAAGGATAGCACATAAATCAGTAAGCCTGACCCGTATACTTAACTCACAGTGAACTTTCCATTACCTTGTTCTTAAATATGTCTGGAGAAGGCGGCTCTGGGACCGTTTGAGGAAAGCCTGTAACTTGGAAGAAACTTACCCCTTTCTCCCCCAAAGAAGATTAAAAACTCAAAGCAGGGCTTCCCTGGTGGTGCAGTGGTTGAGAGTCCGCCTGCCTATGCAGGGGACGCGGGTTCGTGCCCCGGTCCGGGAAGATCCCACATGCCGCGGAGCGGCTGGGCCCGTGAGCCGTGGCCGCTGGGCCTGTGCGTCCGGCGCCTGTGCTCTGCAACGGGAGAGGCCACAACGGTGAGAGGCCCGCGTACCGCAAAAAAAAACAAAAAAAACCTCAAAGCAAACACTTGATTCAAAGAAAAAAAACTTTAATAACAAACTAAGACAAACAAAAAATTCTCTAGTAAGTATCTCAGAGGGACCTAATGTATTATATCAAGAGACAAGAGGCTGTGGAACAGAGGAGATCTTAGATATTAAGAAAAAAAATTGCCATAAACTGAAAAGAAAGTTCTTGGAAACTGAAAATATGATTTGCTAAATAAATAATTAAATGTAGGAGTTAGATAAATGAAATTGTGACAATATCTTGGAAACAGGAATACAAAAAGAAGGGGGAAAATGAAACTAATAATTCCAAGAAAAAAAACAACTGGCAACCAAAAGAAAGATAACTGTTAGTGTACAGATGTACAATAAATAATATGCCCCAGTAGGTAATAAGATACACCCTCCTTATCGAGTGTCAACTTTTAAAACCAAATACAAAGCATAAAAAAGAAGACTTAGGAAACTGAGATATCAACATTGAAAAATAAGAAAAAATGCATGATAAGCAATAATAAGAACCACCTAGTGAAAAGATAGTTCTATAGATATAGCTATATAAATATAGATGAATATTTAACCATATAAAAATAAACAAGACAAAGACAGCTTATTAGGAAAAATGTATAAAAGATATGAACAAGTAAATCACAGATGAGAAATTCTAAAGATCAATAACATGGAAATTTATCAACTGTACTAATAATCAGAAATATGCCAGTTAAAAAAACAAAGTGAGGGTTTCCCTGGTGGCACAGTGGTTGAGAGTCCGCCTGCCGATGCAGGGGACGTGGGTTCGTGCCCCGGTCCGGGAAGATCCCACATGCCGTGGAGCGGCTGGGCCCGTGAGCCATGGCCGCTGAGCCTGCGCCTCAGGAGCCTGTGCTCCGCAACGGGAGAAAGTGATAGTGTTTTTCACTAAGCAATTTGGTAAAGAGTAGAAAGCTCTGACGAGATGAAGTATAGTTGAAAACATTGCCGGCAGAATGTTAATAGTCCCTCAGAGTGATAGCTGGCAGTACTTTCAAGGAAAAAAAAAAACTGTTTTTGCATGGACAAGAATGGGAAAAATTTTGAGGGTGTGCTCCTTTTCACTAAACCAACAACAATTTTAAGAACATATCAATGCTTTAGCTAGCAAGATAACTCTTTTAGCAGTTAGTTCTTGGTATAAGAAGCTTTTCCAAATAAGAGAATATTTATTTTCCTTTAAACTGGCCTTTTCTAGTCAGCTCCCCTGAGCTACATAAAGTTCCAGTTAATATCTGCTACACTTCTAGTAGTATTTTCGATCACCAAAACTTTGCTAAGAATCTCTTATCCATCAGTATGAAACCTTTTTTTCTAAGCCCAGTATTATTTTATAAGCCACTGACAGAAAATTTTGTTATGATATAGTAAATAGCCTGCTAGAAAATATTCCATAATGTAAGCTTTTTAATCTTCACTATTTGGGATTAAATTTTTACAGAAGAACAGCTGTTGTTTCATTTAAACACATACACACACACACACACACACACACACACACACACACACACACACACTATGGAAAACTTCTAATGATAGCCTCAAAAACTAAGGATAGCTTTGTGGAAGGAAATTTCCATCTATTTTGAAAGCAATGGAAATAGAAGAAAAACTCTATGCAAAGTTTTAAAGCAAAAACTTCCTTGGGGGGCTTCCCTGGTGGCGCAGTGGTTGAGAGTCCGCCTGCCGATGCAGGGGACATGGG
>NW_006787829.1:1149325-1151372 GCF_000442215.2 Lipotes vexillifer
TGGTGGCCCCGGGAGCCGTGGCCGTTGAGCCTGTGCGTCCGGAGCCTGTGCTCTGCAACGGGAGAGGCCACAACAGTGAGAGGCCCACATAATGAAAAAAAAAAAAAAAACTTCCTTGGATTAAACCAGCAAACAACTGCCCCTTTTCTATCAAATACAAAAGTTTATACCAGAATAATATCTTGCATTTATTTGTCTTGAGGCACGTGGGTAACTACAGGGTGATGAGTTTCTTCTCCAAGATACATTGAATTTCCTTTTGCTCCTCTTTTGGTATCAAGGATCAGGGCTGAGTACAGGGGTTAGAGGTACCTGGGATACCCCAATTCAGGAAGATCCCCTGAAGGGTTTTATACTAGGTGCTAGGGTAGGAACACCTGCAAACTATTTCCAGTGAATAAGTACATCAGTCTAGGTACGTCTGAATGAAATGATTTTGCTTCTCAGGGTTTTTTGTTGTTGTTTTTGTATCTTCCAGAATGTTTCACAGGGAGGAAGTGTATCTTCTGGGAGTTGCAAAATATGCCTTCACCACAAAGTCAGCATAGGAAGCGGGGAAGGTAAGAGACACCAGAGAGAATTTATAAGCCTGTGAGATCCTCCTTCGAACTGGAAAGACCCAAGGAAGGCAAAAGGTTAAGGTATCACTGAGTACTTGGGGCAGCAGGAGGAGCACATGATGTCAAAGTGCGTTTCTTCCTCTTCCACTGCCAAAGCACCCACAGCTGCTGACTGTAGAAAAGTCTTGGGAAAATCTGCAAATGGGGCTTCCCTGGTGGCGCAGTGGTTGAGAATCTGCCTACCAATGCAGGGCACACGGGTTCGAGCCCTGGTCCGGGAAGATCCCACGTGCCGCAGAGCAACTAGGCCCGTGAGCCACAACTACTGAGCCTGCGCGTCTGGAGCCTGTGCTCCGCAACAAGAGAGGCCGCGATAGTGAGAGGCCCGCGCACCGCGATGAAGAGTGGCCCCCACTTGCCGCAACTAGAGAAAGCCCTCGCACAGAAACGGAGACCCAACACAGCCATAAATAAATAATTTTTTTTTAAAATGTGCAAACGATTAAAGAAAAGACAAATTGTAACAAGAAAATGGATGAATGGAAATTCAGCTTAAACGGGGCAGTGTCTCTGTATCCACGAAGTGCTATTGAATCCAAGCTGGAAAATGTAATAATATACTCATTTGCTTAGCTTAATGCTGTAGGATTAAAGATAACTTTCTAGTGTCAATGAAGCTTCATGAAGACACTGACTTAATGCTTAGAAAAATCTGACAAAGGAGATGCTCAGAACTCAGGAGTAAGTCACAGAAATGATTACACACTTTCCTGAAAAAGGGTCTAAATTCCTGATGGTTGTGAGTATATATAGCCTTTGCAGTTTACTCAGTTGTATTAGGGAGGGATATTTAATCATCTTACAACATGGTTTAGGTAAAGAAGATACTGTGGAATCCTGATTACTTATTAGGCCGATAACCTTCTTACAAGGACATTAATTCTACAAAATCAGGGTCCCACCCTTAGGTCCTCATTCACTCTTATTACTTCTTTGGAGGTTCCGTGTCCAGATACAGTCACAGGGGGTGGCGGGTAGGTTACAACTTCAAGCTAAGAATTTTGGGAAGACACAAACATTTGGTCCATGATATTCCCCAAGTACAATTTAAGATTACAATCATGATTTTAAAGAACTTTTGATGTAAAAAAGACTGTTTATTCAGAGGCATACAAGGGAACAGTCTTCCTGAGGAGACTGTCTTTCCTGTCTGAAAACAGAAGTTCATGTAACAGAGAAATCACCTGATTTCAACCATCTGTAATAAATCTTGCGTTTGTGCACGTGGGAGTGCATATTTGTTTGTGTGCGTGTATATGTGTTTGTGTCAAGATCAGTTTTCTGCATCTAATCTTTCTCTCCTCCTTGCAGAGGGAACAGAATTAGGTTTTTCCAATGATAATTTAATACTTGTCTGAAGTCAGCTCCCACTTACTTCTCCTGTTACTTTTCATTTTTCTCCATCTCCCACTCTTTCCCCCACTCGG
>NW_006787829.1:1151382-1160816 GCF_000442215.2 Lipotes vexillifer
AAATTTTGGAGACTTATTGATCAAAGTTCTGTCATTACGTTTGCATTCTAGGAATATCTATCTCAGATAAACAGTGTTTCAAAAAAAGAAGTGAAAACCAATAAACAGAACTTCTTTTGCTTAAAAAAGTATGAGCTAAGAAAAAAAAAACATAAAAAACCAACTGAGAAATGCAATCTAGTCATAACCCTGTTTACTACTTATAAGATCTCTAGTTCAAATAACAAGGGAAGCACTTATAAAGATGAATTGTAAAGTCTTTAAAATTTAGTTTATGTATTTATAGGTTTATAAATCATATTAGAAAATCATGAGGGTTCATGTAATATTCCTGAAAAAGTGCATGATTCCTTGGACTAACTAGAATGAGAAAATAATAAAAGCTTAGAGATTATGTGCTATATATCTTCTTCTATAGTTTATAACATTAATATCAATGCAAAATTCTAATTTATACAGTAACAGGGTTACACCTCTCATGCTTTAATCTTTCTAAATGACCTGCATTGGTCTAAAGACTCAGATAAGTTACCACTATTTTCACCAATGTTTTAGATTTTAAATATTTCAAAATTCACAGGTCCTCAAAACCACTCTCACTTCCGATAACACTGATAAGTTTGGGGGACCCCAAGACCACTCTCAGGTTCAGTAATTCACTAGAAGAACTAACAGAACTCACATAAGTCACTATTTTCTGGGTTATGGATTATTACAACAAAGGGATACAAATTAGAATTAACCACAGGAAGAGGCCCATAAGGCATGGTCTAGAAGCAATGAGGCCCAAGTTTCCAGTTGTTCTCTCCCAGGAAAAATCATGTGGACAATGCCTATTTCTCCCAGAAATAATGTGTGATAAACACATTGAGTACTGCCCACTAAGGAAACCTATCCAAGCCCAGTGTCCAGCGTTTTTACTGAGGTTCGGTCACAGGGGCTGCCCTGAATGTCTGAACACATGGCCCATAGCCGGCAGCCCCTCCAGAGGCTGAGCCCGTATCATGCGTCCCAAAGCTTCCACCAGAAATCACACTGTTAGCCTTGATTATCTGTCTTGGACCAGGGCCCCAATCAAATAAAGTTACTTTTATCAGGAAGGATATTGCAAGAGCTTAGAGGTTACTTCTTAGGAATCAGGGGCAACAAACAAACCTCAATCCTTTACTGAACACACGTATAAAATTCCCTTTAAATGTAATTTAAATGGAGGTTGTTTTCATAAAGGGTTTAATATCATGAATTCTGATAGAGGACTTATATTCAGTAAAATTTTATTTCCTGATCCTTAATGTGGACATTAGCAGAACAGGAACAACATACAAATGTTGATCACTAATGTTAGCCTTAAGTCACCTTTATTCTTACAAAATAAATGTAAAATGTGAAATGCTTTTGGATGATTCTATATCTATACATATAGAATACATACATAGAAACAAATAAATAATAAAATGTGTATATATATACATGCATCTATATCATGTATGTATGTGTACATGATATACATACTATGAAACATATAACATATGTTAGAGTTTAATATAATGGAAAACTTTACATAAAATATACCTTGATATATTTAATATGCTCATGAAGTTAAGCACTGCATTTTAAGGCTAAAATTAAAAGTTTGATTTTATAATCTATTCACATATTTGTGTATATTCCAACATCTACATATAATGGTATATTAAATTTATAGACATATGAATAAAAAAATATAAAAATAAAAATGAAATAAATTATTAAAATGTTGGGCCAAAATATTTGTTCAATGTTAGTGATTTATTATATTCATAAGGAGAAAAACTTATGCATATTTTATTTCAAAATATTACTCAATAATACATAAAAAAGTGAATTAAAATTTTCCTATGAAAGACCAAACTACTGTCTCCCCAGATAGCAAAAAAAGTTCTTATTTTTTGAAAAGGCTATGTTCTGAACAATCATTGTTCCATGTTGCTGGGGTTTTCCAATAATTATTTCTTACATTAAAAAACATATATGCTCATAACCCTTCTGGATTTCAGACAGTACTACAAAGCTACAGTAATCAAAACAACATGGGGACTTCCCTGGTGGCACAGTGGTTAAGAATCTGCCTGCCAATGCAGGGGACATGGGTTCGAGCCCTGGTCCGGGAAGATCCCACATGTTGCAGAGCAACTAAGCCCGTGCACCACAACTACTGAGCCTGTGCTCTAGAGCCTGCAGGCCACAACTACTGAAGCCCACACGCCTAGAGCCTGTGCTCTGCAACAAGAGAAGCACTGCAATAAGAAGCCTGCGCACCACAATGAAGAGTAGCCCCCGCTCACTGCAACTAGAGAAAGTCTGTGAGCAGCAAGGAAGACCCAAACGCAGCCAAAAATAAATAAATAGTTTAAAAATTATTAAAAAACAACAACACATGATATTGGCACAAAAACAGACATATGGATCAATGGAACAGAGAGCCCAGAAATAAACCCACGCACACCTATGGTTAATTCATCTTCAACAAAGGAGGCAAGAATATACAGTAGAGAAAAGACAGTCTCTTCAGCAAGTGGTGTTGGGAAAGCTGGACAGCTACATGTGAATCAGTGAAGTTAGAACACACCCTTCTCACCATACACAAAAATAAACTCAAAATGGTTTGAAGATTTAAACATAAGACAAGACACCCTAAAACCCCTAGAAGAGAACACAGGCAAAACATTCTCTGACATAAATAGTAGCAATGTTTTCTTAGGTCAGTCTCCCAAGGCAAAAGAAATAAAAGCAAAAATAAACAAATGGGACCTAATCAAACTTATAAGCTTCTGCTCAGCAAAAGAAACCATAAACAAAACCAAAAGTCAACCTATGGAGTGGGAGAAAATACTTGCAAATGACGTGACCAACAAGAGCTTAATTTCCAAAATATACAAACAGCTCATACAGCTCAATATCAAAAAAACTAACACCACGATCAAAATGGGCAGAAGACCTAAATAGACATTTCTCCAAAGGAGACACACAGATGGCCAATAGGCACATGTAAAGATGTTCAACATCACTAATTATTAGACAAATGCAAATCAAAACTATAATGAGGTATTACCTCACCCAGGTCAGAATGGTCATCATCAAAGTCTACAAATGAGGAATGCTAGAGAGGGTGTGGAGAAAAAGAGAACTCTCCTACACTCTTGGTGGGAATGTAAATTGGTGCAGCCACTATGGAGAACAATATGGAGATTCCTTAGAAAAGTATAAACAGAGTTGCCATATGATCCAGCAATCCCACTCCTGTGCATATATCCAGAAAAGATGAAAACTCGAATTCGAAAAGATACATGCACCCCCAATGTTCATAGCAGCACTATTCACAATAACCAAGATGCAGAAGCAATCTTAATATTTATCAACAGATTAATGGATAAAGATGATGTGATACATATGTATGCAGTGGAATATTACTCAGCCATAAAAAAGAATGAAATAATGTCATTTGCAGGAACATGGATGGACCTAGAGATGATCATACTAAGTGAAGTGAGAGAAAGACAAATATCATGTGATGTCACTTATATATGAAATCTAAAATAATGATACAAATGAACTTATTTACAAAACAGAAACAGACTCACAGATATAGAAAACAAACTTATGGTTACCAAAGGGGAAGGGGGGCCAGGGATAAATTAGGAGTTTTGGATAAACAGATACAAACTACTATATAAAATAGATAAACAACAAGTACCCACTGTATAGAATAGGGAACTATATTCAATATCTTATAATAACCTATAATGGAAAAGAATCTGAAAAAATATGTAAGTATGTATAACTGATTCCCTTTGCTGTACACCTGAAACTAAAACAATATTGTGAATCAACTATATTTCAATAAAAAATGAAAAATGTTATACTCATATGTATTTATGCTCATATCTGTACTCCTCTGTCAGTTCTTTTTTTTTTGTGGTACGCGGGCCTCCCACCACTGTAGCCTCTCCCATAGCAGAGCACAGGCTCCGGATGCGCAGGCTCAGCGGCCATGGCTCACGGGCCCAGCTGCTCCGCGGCATGTGGGATCTTCCCGGACCGGGGCACGAACCCGTGTCCCCTGCATCGGCAGGCGGACTCTCAACCACTGCGCCACCAGGGAAGCCCCTCTGTCAGTTCTTGATTTTACTTTTTCCAAATTCAGAATCCAAATCCAAAAGACCAAAACTATAAATTTGTTATTTGTACCTAAATCTTCCTCTGAGTTTCCATCAGATAATATAATGATGAGCCCCTTTACCTTAAAAATGGAAGAATGATAAAAAATAGTTTTTTGGCATTCTCTCATTTTTAATTAACTGATAACTATCGCGAGAACTTGCAATGGGAAAAAGTGACCTGACAAATCAAGAGAAGTTCAGTTTTCATAGTTTCACCACATACAAATAAAATGTATTTGTACAAATAACTTTAGTGACTGCCTCTCTCTCAAGCTAAAGAACACTCATGTTGAAGCACAAAGGCTGGTAAGTAACTGAATGTATTAATATTTGTTTCTAGATTTTAATGCACATCTCAAAGAGAAAAATCAGTGGCCATTACAGAGTGCTTCACAATATAAATCAAAAGGCCATGGAGATTTATCGGCAGTCTCACTGGTTTACAATGAGTTATCATGAACAACAATCCTATAAATCAATTGTGTGCAATATGCCTTAAGAGAGGATTCCACTCTCTTCCATTTTGCTCGGGCTGGCTGGTGTAGCTCAACGGCAAGAATGTTCAGAGAAAAACTGGCCTCAAGCTTAAATCCACATCAACAGTTTTACTGAAAATTACTAAGGATATTTCTAGCACACATTCTACCTGCCAAACTAATAACCCTATCCAAATTGTAAAGGCAGAACATAAACAGGGATACAGGCTTTAATGTACTTTTGAACATCTGTAGATGAATTTTATAGAGTGGTCACACTCTAATGGATATAAAGACCTTCTCATTGTTGTCTATTTTCTGGATGGTTAGTAAGTTTTCCTTGTTAAACAACTGCCTAACCACTAGCTTTTTTCCCCCACACTATGTATTTCCAACCTGGGACAAACCAACTTACTTACCCAGTTAGAGAGGTATTGATTTTATAGACACTCTAAGTACAGAATTTTACAAGATACTGTTCATCACCCAGAAATTCAATTGTCCTTATCACCCTCAATCATCAATGGAAATTGAAAGGACAAATATTACCCCCAAATTAGATCTTGCATAATTAGCTGAGCAATTACTGTAGAGATTTGGTGCAATATACCCAGGTGTGTAATCAACAGTTATAATCAGCTTCTGCCCAGATAACGGGTTTGCTGAAAATGACAACAACATAAGGGTGTTCTTGGATTTCATTTAAAGAGACTTTATCAGGCACTCTTAATCATGATCACTGCCATCATGAAAACTCCAAGGAACTGAACCTTGCAGTCATGTCTCAGTTAAAAGTCATTATACATAAATTCTTTTTTTGTACCTCCATACTAATGGGAGACATGTAACAGAATCTTTCAGAATTCTTTAGAAAAAGACAAATCAGAAAAGAGACAGTTTTCCAAATAACCTTGACGAAGCAACATGTGCTATCCAAAATTCCTGACCTATGGCTCCAGAACACCTCTGACTACCATGGCTTCTTTGTCTCATTCTCTTTGTTCTCCTTCTCATAGTTCCTTCTTTTGGGTTAAAATTCCAGATTATTAACTAATAAGGATTAAAACCTTTTTTTTTTTCCTTTTTAATTCTGATGCTTTCATTTCTAAGGAGAACGCTTCGCTGTTTTGAAAATACCTCAGTGACAGGACACAGAAAAAAATCTTGACAACCTGGCTCTCCTACCACTCTCTGGATCACCTGAATCAGGGAATCCAGATGGAGGATGGAATGTCTTTTTATGATTAGAACCGAGTAAAACAGTGGGACCGATGCGCAACCTCTCAGGACCAATTAATGATTCTATTTCTAGTGTTCCAAGGCTTCAGGGTCCTACATTACATCCTACTCACAGTCTTAAATGCTACTTAATTAGACACCACTGGACAAATGATTACAGCGGCCAAAGAAATAGGAAAGTCATATGAAGAGCTGCTGAATGCACTCAAAATTCAATAATTTCCATAGGTCACGGTTGTCACTAATGGAAATCTCAGATAGAGGTGACAACCTGGACTTTGACAACTGGCCTTAGAATATCATCCCTTAAGCTAATGCTGTCCAAAAGGAAGAACTCAAGACCTTAAAACGTGACACTGACCTCTGCAGTACCTCAGTTTCTACTGTCCCTTTCCACCTCTTTCACTAAATCCCAACTGACAGACCAACAGCTGTTTAACTAGGGCCCACATCTTGCTGTCTCTACATCTTACCCTATGACTAACACAACTTCTATTTCCCCATAGTTTAAGAATTTGAACAGTGAAGTGATTCTTGGAATAAACTTAAACCATGACCACCTTCCTCAATCCTGCCTTATAAAAACTTTAATACACTTCCCTCCCCATAAAACAGTCATCTAAACTGTTCTTATGTTGCAATGTTTAAATAAAAGGCTTGAGGTAATGGTTTGTGATTGGTCTTTTTCTTTCCACATTTGAGATAATTAGCTATTACATATTTCCTTGTAGAAGAAATATATAAGGCTCTATTTTTTTCCACTGCTCCTAAGCTAGTCAACAGTTCAAGAGTTACATTGGACACAGTTCAAAGTCCCCCAACTACGTGTTCAGAGAAGACCCAGACAAACGATTCCAGGTTAGCCTTTGGGGCAAGAGAGACCATTCTGGTGTGATAACTGTAGTGCATGGTGGCACCCTACCTAGATCTCCCCCTCGGAACCCAGAATCTCATTTCCGCATTTGCGAGCAGCATCGGGTCTGACTTCTTACACCTTAGACATCTTCTGGGGCATTGATCTTGGTTAAAGGGAGAAGCCTCACCAAGGCTGTAATGTCTCCCTGGCCTTATTCCTGCACCCAACAACATGATGTCTGATTACAAAGGCCCACCCTGAGACCTGTATCTTCTGACCCTTTGTGCCTTTTATTCTTGCCCTTCATTGCTCACTGTGTTTACTACCTATAAAATTCGTAGAAATGTCTGAAGACTATAATACAATTTTGGTGAGAGATTCAATTCCAAACAGCTTCCCTAGGTACTGATGATCTTTTGGAAGATTGGGAATTCTTGCTTCATACCACATCTCTGAAATCCTCCCCACTCAAATCAATACACATTAAACTATGAAAGATAATAAACTCAACCATGATGGATTTTAAGCAATTAGCACTTTAGAAAGGTTTTGAAACAATGCAAATCTTATAAAAGAACATGGTGCATCTAATTAGTCTTATAATTCACCGGTCTCTGTGATTGTTAGATATCATGATGCCTTAATAATCAGTATAAATCTATACTGATAATACAGGAGCACTGTTGACTATAGAGAAGCACCCTAATTATGCAGTAGCAGAGTCATGGTGAAAAAAATTTTTAAAAGCTAGGCTATCAGGGCTTGTCTCAAGTTTTAATGTTTACCAAAAAAATAATAAACACATTTAACTGAAACCATATTTTGAATTCACTAAGATAAACGACCCAATTTCTTTTCCCAAATCAAATTAGGCAAATTTACAACGTTTGTCATGTGTTTATGTCTTGTATATCATACTGTGAAAATAAAGAGGCATTGTAAGGTGGTGGTATTGAATGGGATGGGCCAACAACAAAACCAGAGACTTAGAAAAAGATGCATAAATTTCAACAGGCAAACAAAAATAACTCAGGAAAAAAAGGCAAGGTGATGTCTTTATGATGACAACTTGCTCTTAGTGTTTGAATAAGTGAGGAGAAAAATTCAAGTTCATGCATATAAGGCATCTTGATGTGGAAGCAAAAAATTAACATAAGTTACAGAGAACAAAGGAATAAATGTTACCTTTTAAGGGGACATAAGAACTAAGGCAATAAGAGTGGCTGAGGGCAGAATTTATACTTTCTGTTGGTCTTAGGAAATAGAACTAAGAGCATAAAAGGAAAAAGTAAGAACTGGGTTGTGAGGGTGACAGTCACATTAATGTCCATGTGTGGCCTTGTTTCTCAACATTAGTTCTGTAGGATTAATAACTAACCTAAGAATGACATGCAGGGAAAAATATTACATCCATGTTGACTTCCCATATTGAGGCCATGTGGATGGCCAATTCCCCCTAATAAAACTTTACCCTTTCTTTTCAAAATTTCAACAAGACCCAATGCATTTGAGTAATATCAAGGGCAGAATTAAAATTCAAATAGATTATTCACCACTTATCCAAATACTGTTTACAGTGTGAAAGTATATACAATCATGTTTCATTAAGTCACACTTAATATGAGTGTGGACTGCCAAATGTTTTGATGTGCCAAATGCCAAATTTAAAAATTAAAACTGATGGTGGATGTTCAGTAAACTTACTATGATAGTCATTTCATGATGTATGTAAGTCAAACCATTATGCTGTACACCTTAAACTTATACAGCACTGTATGTCAATTATATCTCAATAGCCAAGACATGGAAGCAACCTAAATGTCCACTGACAAATGGATAAAGAAGACCTGATATATACATACACACACACACACATACATACACAAAATGGAATGTTAGCCATAAAAAATGAAATAATGCCATTTGCAACAACATGGATGGACATAGAGATTATCATACTAAATTAGACAAAGATAAATATCATATGATATCACTTATATGGGGAATCTAAGAAGAAAAAACAAGATACAAATAAACTTATTTCCAAAGCAGAAAGAGACTCACAGACATAGAAAACATACTTATGGTTACCAAAAAGGAAGCGGGGTGGTGGTGGGAGGAGGGATAAATTAGGAGGTTGGGATTAACATACACACTACTATAAATAAAATAAATAACCAATAATGAACTACTGTACAGCACAGGGAGCTATACTTAATTTTTAGTAACCTATAATGGAAGAGAATCTGAAGAATATATTATAAAGCTGAGTCACTGTGCTGTATACCTGAAACTAACACAATATTGTAATTTAGCTATACTTCAATAAAAACAAAATTATCCTTAGATATTGAGGTTTAAGACTTCCTGAAAAAAAAAAAAAAAAACAAATGGAAGAAAGAAAAAGAACATTCAAACACAAAAACATCATATGAGTTGCTAAGGATTGACTCAAAAAATAAGTTATTGGGCTTCCCTGGTGGCGCAGTGGTGGAGAGTCCGCCTGCCGATGCAGGGGACTCGGGTTCGTGCCCCGGTCTGGGAAGATCCCACGTGCCGCGGAGCGGCTGGGCCCGTGAGCCATGGCCGCTGAGCCTGCGCGTCCGGAGCCTGTGCTCCGCGGCGGGAGAGGCCACAGCAGTGAGAGGCCCGCATACCGCAGAA
>NW_006787829.1:1161045-1228088 GCF_000442215.2 Lipotes vexillifer
CCGCAAAAAAAAAAAAAAAAAAAAAAAAGTTATTAATCAATGTTTTCCTGTAAAATGTAAAACTAGTAACTTTAATATACCTTGCTAAATATTTCTCTATTATTTTGGAGGTACATTTCCAGATTATTTTTTCAAGACAGAAGCAGGAAAATTGCAAAATTATTTAATGATTTATTTAACTGATTTATTGGTGTATAATTAATGCACAATAAACTACATATATTTAAAGTGTGTAATATAAATGCTGATATATGTACACAAACATAAATCCATCAGCACAATGAAGATAATGAAGATATACATCACTCCCTAAAGTTTCCTTCGAAACTCTTTAAAATCCCTCTTTCCCATCCCTTGTCACATTCACACGCTGTCCCTACATTGTCACTGATCTGCTTTCTGTCACTATGGATTAGTCTCCATTTTGTCGAATTATATAATTCGAATGTCCATTATATAAAATGTCCATTATATAAATGGAATAAATTAAATATTTTTAGCTAACTTCTTTGCTCATCATAATTATTTTGAGACTGATCTACCTTGTAACATTTATCAATGATTCATTCCACTTCGTGTCCGAGTCATATTCTATTATGTAGCTATAACAGTTTGTTGGTTAATTTACCCAAGAGACATTGGGTTGTTTCCAGCTTGTCTAACTCCTATAAAGCTCCTATGAACATCTGTACACAACACTTCATATAGAAATGTCCCATGATTACTCGAGTAAATATGTAGGAATGAATTGGCTGGATCATATAGAAAGCATACATTTGATTTCTTATGACACTGCTCTACAAAGTATTTTATCATTTTACATTCCCACCAGCAGTGTATGAGAATTCTAGTCCCTCCGAATCCTTACCAATACTTGGTATGATCAGTCTTTTTAATCTTAGCCATTTTAATAGGTGCCTGGTTGTATCACATTGTTTTCAATTTCCATTTCCCCAATGACTAATGATATAGGGCATCTTCTTATGTACTTATTTGTCACTTGTATATCTTCTTTGTTGAAGTTTTTGTACAGATCTTTTGTTCACATTTGCATTGGGGTGTCTGTTTTCTTATAAGTTTGTACAGATCTTTATATATTAGAGATACAAGTCTTTAATAGGGTATATAATTTATGAATATATTTCTTAATTTTTTGCTCATCTTCTTGCTTATTCATTACTTAACAGTGTCTTCTGGAAAGCAGACAATTTTGAAGATGTCCAATTTAACAAAGTTTTCTACTTTAGATTATGGTTCTGGTGAATTTTCTAAGAAATCTCTCTGTCCCTGTGTCTCTATTTCTCTCTTTTCTTCTGTTAAGGACATCAGTCAGATTGCATTATTTTAGCTTTTAAAAATACTTTAATATTCACAGGTTTTGATCCCCTTCTTTTGACGATGGTTCCTAGATATTGTAATATGTTTATTTTTCAAATGTAATTGTATTTAACAAAGCTTCCTCAGAAATATTTTATTTGTATCTAATATAATTCATCAACAGATGTCAAATAATTATCTTTAATACTGAGTCATCCAAGTGAATCAATTCATAACTACTTGACAATTACAAAAAGCCAATTCAAATTGAGCAATAAATACAACTTAATGGCTCGTAAAACAAAGTCTGCAGGTAGACCTTCAAGTTTGGCGAGACATGGCATTTGGGCAAAGTACATCACAACAAACCACTTTCTTTCTATACTTCTACTCTGCTTTCCACAGAACTGGCTTCATTCTCAGGCTAAAGTCACAGGTTGTAGTAGTTTCCTGGATATTATATTGGAAGAAAGACCATTCTAACCATATGTAAAAATTTGGAGAAAGATGTTCAAAAGAAATGAGGGGTTCAGTTACCAGGAAGTCAAGTCATTCTCGTATCAAATAACATGTCACAGATATTTTGTGATGGAAAATCAATGGGTAATATTTTAAGTTATCAATTTAACAAGTGATATAAATATACTATTAATAACTTTGGAGTTAATCGCTAGGAGAGGTAAAAAAACGAATGACAATAAGTTATGGTCTCTGGTGAATAATGCAAAGCGCACATTGGGTGGATGCAGGGAGATGGTTGCTTCCCACTAGAAACCCTCGTGACTCTTAGTTTATCAACTGCAGTTATTATCTTATGAAATCGAACTCAGCAATACCATATCATGCCCCCATCCCAAACATGTAGCAGGTGTGTGGTGATTGAAATCTGTATTTTTACTCCAATACCCCATAACACTGCAAACCCGGGATAGCACCAATCTAGAGACCAGTATTTGGCAAACACGGACTTAAAGCACATCATGAATGGAGGGTTTTAACAAATATTGGTTGAATTGTTAAGGAGACTTTCTCAAAAATGGAAGAGAAAAATATAATATCCAGTTATAATTTTAAAACGAAAAACTAAGGCAGAAAAGGCCAATAATAAAACTTTACTGTGAGATGGTTACTGTGCTTTTATATTGGGTCAATCAAACTACTAATTCGCAATCCATCTCCACTCTGCCCCCCAAAGTAGCAGGAAATGTTGATATCAATCAGAAGAGCTTTATGAAGAAAAAGCAGACTAAAATGCAGTGAAGAGAGCGATGAAGTGAGTAGGACCAGATTTGTTCAGGTATTTGAATATGGCTTTTAATTCCACAGCATATCACATATTTTCGTAGGACAGGAAATTTTCATCATTTTCATCGTTTAAAAAAACTAGATATTTTACATCCAAATAAAAACGTGAAGTCAAATATCAAATAATGCCCAATGAGTTCAATTATCAGACAAGAATCATCTGTTCCATTAACTGCATTAAACTGTTATACCTCATGATCACAAATCAATATATTACCTTTAGTATTTAATAGTGCTATAAACCTATTAATAGTACTGGTGGAATTTATCCCTGGGAGGGGTTCAGAAATGAGGTAACAGAAGCTGTAGCATCTGGTAAATAGACAAGGTGTGGTTAGGGCACCATAGTTCTTGACACACAGCAGATAATGTATCATGTTTTCTGAATAAAGGAGTGAGTGCAGTAAATGAAAAAAAAATACATTAACTATTATTATCCTCCTACTTTAATCCTAGTTGTTGAAATCATAAATTAGGACCCTGCATTTATAAAACATTTATCTTATTATTGCTAAGAGTTTCAGGTAGAGGTGTGAATTTCTCTTTATAAAGCTAAATTAAATTTCTGTGTCTAAATTGAATTTTCAACTCCCACACAGTCAGAAGGATCAAATGCTGGAGAAAATTACCAGGGCAGTGATGGAATCTCAAAGATGAGAAGAGGTATCTTTGTCTCAGGAACTTTCAGGTTTCCTGTAAGCCTTGTCCACGTGGGACTATGGTGTCTAGGGCTCACCCGTCTCCTCTACTGTGTTTGTTTCCCGGTGGAGACCTTTGCCAGAGGTAAGTTAACTTGCCTACATCCCTCAGCTCTTGCCTTATTTCTCCAAAGTGGGTGAGTGACAGCACTCATCTTAATTAGGAAAAGATTTCACATTGCCAGAAGAAGAGAAAGCCCTTACTATCCTTACTCAAATCCCCCCCTTCCACACAGAAAAGACCTCCTGCAAAACATACCTATATATACATACACACACATACATACACATATTTATTACAGGTTGTTTCTCTGGAGAACCCTACCACAGCCAGTATTTTAAATATAGCAATATAAAATCATTTTCATGAAAGATTTCAAAAGTTTAGGAAGGACAATTCCACCAGTTTCCCAAACTTCTTGATTTAAATTCTGACTTCAAGATCCTCTTAAAAATCCACAGCAATTACATCACTAAACACAACAAAGTAATTTTTTTTCACATCTTTATTGGAGTGTAATTGCTTTACAATGTTGTGTCAGTTTCTGCTGTATAACAAAGCGAACCAGCTACATATATACATATATCCCCATATCCCCTCCCTCTTGCGTCTCCCTCCCACCCTCCCTATCCCATCCCACAAGGTGGTCACAAAGCACAGAGCTGATCTCCCTGTGCTACGCAGCTGCTTCTCACTAGCTATTTTACGTTTGGTAGTGTAAATACGTCAATGGTACTCTCTCACATAGTCCCAGCTTCCCCTTCCCCCTTCCTGTGTCCTCAAGTCCATTCTCTACATCTGCGGTCTGTGTCTTTATTCCTATCCTGCCCCTAGGTTCATCAGAACCATTTTTTTTTTTAGGTTTCATGTATATGTATTAGCATATGGTACTTGTTTTTCTCTTTCTGACTTACTTCACTCTGTGTGACAGACTCTAGGTCCATCCACCTCACTACAAATAAATCAATTTTGTTTCTTTTTATGGCTGAGTAATATTCCATTATATATATGTGCCACATCTTCTTTATCCATTCATCTGTCGATACACACTTAGGTGGCTTCCATGTCCTGGCTATTGTAAATAGTGCTGCAGTGAACCCTGTGGTACATGACTCTTTTGAATTATGGTTTTCTCAGGGTGTATGCCCAGTGGTGGGATTGCTGGGTCAAACATAGCAACTGACAAAGGATTAATCTCCAAAATATACAAGCAGCTCATGCAGCTCAATATCAAAAAAACAAACAACCCAATCCAAAAATGGGCAGAAGACCTAAACAGACATTTATCCAGAGAAGACATACAGATTGCCAACAAACACATGAAAGGATGCTCAGCATCACTAATCATTAGAGAAATGCAAATCAAAACTACAATGAGGTATCACCTCACACCAGTCAGAATGGCCAACATCAAAAAATCTACAAACAATAAATGCTGGAGAGGGTGTGGAGAAAAGGGAACCCTCTTGCACTGTTGGTGGGAATGTAAATTGATACAGCCACTATGGAGAACAGTATAGAGATTCCTTAAGACACTAAATATAGAACAATGAAATATTTTTACAGGTTTCACAAATATTTGAATTTTGTATACAGTTGAATATTATGATAGAGGTTAAGAACTCTTTTGGAGAAGAAACAACCATAGAACCATCATTTTTAAAATGGCTAATGTAACTATTTTAATAACTGTAAAACTAGTCTAAGTGAATTATTAACTGCCAGTTAAACCACTGAATTTACTTCCTTTGGCATGTTGTTCTGTGATAAATGTGTTTCCTGCAGTATTCCACTATACTGTGATGCATAAGTATGTGTTTCCTGCAGTATTCCCCTATATTGTGACGCATGCTAGAATGATATCGTTTTCTTATTCAGGTAACATATTTCATGTGATCCTCTCTGTGTGCTCTTCAGGAAGTTACCTCTTCTCAATCTTTGTTTAGAAATTGGTAAAGTGAAGACACTAATGTCAAATAAATAACAAAATATTGTGATCATTACTAAAACATATACTTATTTAGAGAATGGTTGCCAGGGCTGACATTAATATCACACGTAAAGCACCTTTCATGTTAACTGACAATAGTAGGTCCCTGATAAATATTAGTTCTATTCCATACTATTTAGTAGTGACACGTGAAAATTTTAGACTGGTGCATAATACACCCTAGAAATGGTTAATCTATTGTTACGCCTCTTCAAAACTGCCAGACATAATTCGGTTTATCCAAATCTAACACTAGAGGAAACTCCATCTTAGCAGAACATGTTATAGACGTACATACCTTATAATCGGGCCAGTGTCATTCAGAAATGCAGGCTGTTCTACTACAATAATAGCATCCATCTCTAGAAAGTACCATATTAATTCTGGAATTTGCAAGTGTATGTGATTTGTAGAAGTTATTCCTTCCAATGAATATCTTATGAAACAAACTGACTCTGTGAATAGATTCTTCTTTTAGTTACCTAGTGCTATACTTTAGCTCATTTGATATTTTACCCGTAGTCTTTAACCTAAAGTTCCAGAGGAAAAATATATTATGAGTCAAGAGACTTAATTATAGTCAAGCTCTGCCAATAACTTAATAGGCCAGTGTCAGAAGGTTGCTTAGTTTTCCTGGGCCTGAGTTTCCTCACATGGAATGGCAGAGATTTTTATAGTTTGTGAAAGTAACAATCCCACTTTAAAGGTTTATGACCCTTCATAGGATAGAACTTCTAGTTCGGATAGAACTTATTGGTAAAAATTTTAAAACACCTGCTAACAGTTCTATTTTCAATTAAAGGATGATGCTTGGATAGGTGAGTTGTAGGAAAGTGGAGGATAAGGAAGGCAGTTGGGGCAGGGGGACAGGATGGATAGATAGAGAAATAAGTTAGATTGAGAGGGACAGAGATACACCGAGACCACAATGTGTGAAAAACACACAATTTGGAAAAGGTAATCTTGGTTTTCAATTCTTACTTTCAGTGAGACACAGATTATTTTATCTCCCTGAGTCTCAATTTATAAAATGGAGATAATATCTCCCATAGGGTTAGCCTGAAAATTAAAGAAAATATCTCTAAAGCAAATGGCATGATTCTTGGTGACATATTTTTATTACTTTTAAATAAATCAACTCTTCTCTATTTTTCAGCTATCTCTTCTCTTTTTTCTTTGCATCAAAATAAAAATTCAGAATAGATTCTGATTTAAGGCAAATATTTAAAAGCTGATTAATGCTCACTGCAGTATAATTTTGAGCAGCCAATTAAATGCTCCATGAAATAAAGCAGCAAGAGTTGAGCTCTTGGAACAGAGCTCTCCTTTGGACAGCAGCCACAGCTGGTAGTCTGCAGTGAAAATTCCAGTCCTAGTGCAATTAGATTACATAGCTTAACTATGCAAGTGGCATGGAGTTTATAAAATGTATGCTTTAATGAAGCACATTAGGCATATGCACTGCTGTGGGGAACATTAGCACGATTATTCATATTTAAACACTGTGCTCTTGATTTTTTAATCAGAAAAACACTTGTCTTTAGCTTCATACGGTCATGTTTTTTTCCTAAGTTTCTACTTGCTAAGAATTTTCATGAGCTCTTCGAGGAGCTGTAAAATGTAAGCCTCATTTCATTTATTTTAGTGTTTTTCAGTTTGCTATCTGTCTACCCCCTGCATCAGAATCATTCAGGGTTCTTGTTAAAAATGCCACTGCATGGGCCCCACCCAGACACTGAATCAGATTCTCAGGGAAGTGTCTCCCAGGGACTTGGAATTTTAAAGAAACTCCCAATGTGAATTTCATTCATAAGCATTTTAAGAAATGCTCACTTTATAGGATTACTACACCACAGAGGGAAGAAGCTTAGACCAGCAGTTGAGAGACCCACAGTTACTTTCGCAGCTCTGCACGTCGTGATTCTATAAATGTTGGCAGGTCCTTTCTGAGCCAGGTGAGCACGTGGTGCCATGACAACTAGCACTCTTTATATCTGAATAATTAAGATACTTCAAAAGCAATAAGCAGAAACTATTCCAAGTAAAACAAAACATATGATTGTTAACTACGAGTATTTTCTCATCTGTACGGCAGCGGAGTGAACTCTATGGTCATTTTCTGTACTGATAGCTAATGACTCTAGCAGGTGAATACAGGTAACTCATTAATACTCAACACCTTTCCATGACTGCAACAATTCAAATTACTGAGATCAGATTTTGATCCAAAAACGTTCATCTCAAAATCCACTTGTCTAGGCACGCTGAATGCAACTGACGTGTGTCCCACACACACACCTGCAGTGAAAGCGGAAACCCATCTGTATATCTACCATCGCCACATTGTCCAACAGTATGTCGGAAAGAAAACAGAGGAAGAATGAAGGAAAAAAGAAGTCTGCCTTGTTAGAAGCTAAAGGCATTATACTTTCAAACAAGCACCCATTCCTTCACTCTCTTCAAAAGTATGTACTTAGTACCTACGATAAGCCTGAGCATTCCCCTAGGTGTTTGAGATACAGTAACAAAGACATGGGGCCTGATCTCTTGGAGTATAAATGGTACTGACAGTCTTCATGCATTCCAGGCTCAATTAGTAAGACTGGCCAGTTACCCGTAAAATTCCACACTTGACACTCTCCTGTTTTCTTATCAACAGACATCCTTCAGGGAACCAACACAATATGGATATAGACACAGATATAGATACATAGATGATACAGAAATAGATATAGATTATATATTGCTAGATATACATGGAGAGAGAGAGATGGAAAGTACTTGTGTTGCCGCTAGAGGAGCCCTATGAACGCAATCTGCCATAAATCAGATGCACAAGAAAGCCCTTGTAGGCTTCTGGAGGAGCCCGTGCAAAGTAGCATTCCCTGCTGGCTTCACTTCTGCCCTTATCGTTCTTTCTGCCCAGCACACAATTGGGATCCTGGAACTGGAACCACAGAGAGACCTTGTGGAGACACACTAAACATGTCTGGGCAGAAATTCAAAAGAACTGTGTACAGACCACCTTTAGACTTGCCATCATTTATGGGAAATTGTTATAGCCCTGTCAAATTTCAAATTTATAAAATAAACAAGAATTTGATAAACCATATACTACCAACTACAGTTGTACAAGTGCACAGAAGAAATCCAAGAATTTTATAGCGATTGCACCTGCGAACTTCAAAACAGAGGCATTGTTTATGTTTCTATATGTTTTATATAAACGTGTGACTAAGATGGTTTCCAGATATATAAAGTGGTTTGAGGTTTGAGACATTTTATGAGCCAAATGTTTCACCTCAGACTGATTCAGAATTCACTCAGACTAAAATGTAGATTCAAAAATAAAATACTCTGCCTAACTTAGCATTACAACATAAGAAAAAGGTTTTCAGATTTATACTACATATCTTTATTGAGTAGTTTCCCTTAATAAGTGAAAATAATAATTGCACAGTGATGGACTCTAATGATTCTCAACCAAGTACATAATTCCTAATAGTTTAAGTGTTCATTATTTTGTGAGATAATTTATCTGTGAGACTAGCAGCAGACTTATCTCAAAATTTAAGATTTCAAAGAGAACAGATTAGGAGTTTGGGACTGACCGGTACACACTGCTATATTTAAAATAGATAACCAACAAGGACCTACTGTATAGCACAGGGAACTCGACTCAATACTCTGTAATAACCTAAATGGGAAAAGAATTTGAAAAAAATAGATACATGTATATGTATAATTGAATCACTTTGCTGTACACCTGAAAGTAACACAATACTGACCAACTATACTCCAATAACAAAGAAAAATTTAAAATATCAAAGAGGATAGTTACGTTATGCTGAAGTTTGGGAAAGGAGATGGGATGACCTGGGCTTAGTGATGCTCAGAAGCAGGAAAAATCACAGAAGTTGTACAAACACATGAAACATCCACAAATATAAGATAATTAGAAGCACAAACTATCTGCTTCAGTATAATGGAGAATGGAGTAAAAAAAAATGTATAATGGAATGTATACCTTCAAATACTCGGAACATTTTATCTCAACAACAACAACGAGCTATTGTAGGAAATTTCAGAGGGGCAACCTCAGTGCAATGGGCTCTGCTGAGATTGAAGTTTTCCTTTAGAAGGAGGAGGAAGAAATAGGTACAAGATTCAAAGACCCTTCGGTACCTTCAAACATCTACATATTCTAAATCCTACATAAGTTTTTACTTTTGGATTGTTGCAGTTAATATACATCATTAGATAGCAACTATACATAAAAACACATCGTTAGGACTTCCCTGGTGGCGCAGTGGTTGAGAGTCCGCCTGCCGATGCAGCGGACACGGGATCGTGCCCCGGTCCGGGAAGATCCCACATGCCGCAGAGCAGCTGGGCCCGTGAGCCATGGCGGCTGAGCCTGCGCAAACAGAGCCTGTGCTCCGCAACGGGAGAGACCACAACAGTGAAAGGGGCCCGCGTCCCACACACACACACACAAAATTGTTAATTTGCTGTAATTAAGAGTATAAAAAGCAAGTCTTTCGAATATTTCAAGGAAGGTACAATGTGCTATATAGCCACATAGGCTGGTGAGAAAATAGATGAATAAAGAACTTATATAGCATAGTTATAATTGCTGATCAAGATACTTCTAAGTATAAAATTTATTTCAATCTCTGCCTATAAATCTAACTAAACATTTCAACTCTTCTCAGTTGCACAGCTCTTCAAACGAGTGCATTCAGAAGCCCAATATTTAAAATGTAGTTTTAAAATCACCCCACCTATTCTTATTTAATAAATATGCAGCTATTGGTATTACTTTGAACTTTGCATTATCTATTATTCATCACTCTATCATTAACGAGACAAATAAAAATACAGAGCAAAAGATTACAAATGGCACAGTCTGCTTCTTGAATTTGCTGGGCTGTATAAGCATCTCTCTTACACCTGACAAAATTGCCTCCTACCTTGCCCCTAGCAAGCATGCCTTATGCCTGGCACCGTACCTGTAATGCTAGGCTGAAACAAGATTAACAGGAGAGTATTTATGGGAGCAATCTTTCTTTCTCTCCAATAATTGGGTTTCATAGTAATAACAAAGCTCAGTAAATTACATATGCCCAATGAAATATATTATCCATATGTGTGGAGGGTGTAGGAAAATCCCAAAATAAGTTAAAGCAAAAAAAGAAGTAAAGTGAGTTATTTTGTCCTACTGTTATCACAGGCATAACACACATTCTTTGGGGGTTGATTACCTAGAGGCGAACACAGATTACAGCCTTTGAGAAGAAATGAAGCAAAAACATGTGAGACAGCCAGAGCTGGTTCTCTCCTTTAACCCCTATTTTCTCATACATCAGATGTGGGATAAAAGAATATAAGAAGGGATCTCTTTTTTTTTTTTTTTGCGGTACGCGGGCCTCTCACTGTTGTGGCTTCTCCCGTTGCGGAGCACAGGCTCAGCGGCCATGGTTCACGGGCCTAGCCGCTCCGCAGCACGTGGGATCCTCCTGGACCGGGGCACAAACCCGTGTCCCCTGCATCGGCAGGTGGACACTCAACCACTGCGCCACCAGGGAAGCCCAAGAAGGAATCTCTTTTGACAGAACTAATTATTTTCAGACTATTCAGATAAAACATAAAAACAACAGCCATAACTACAGCAAAACACTCAAAGAAGCATTTTTTACCTCTCAGAATCAATGCACATAATTGACATAAAAGGACCAACTTACTTTTACCAAAAGAAGAAACAAATTAAATTACAGCTGATCATTAGCTTTTTTTGCATAGAAACCATATTTTGCACGCTTTTAAAGTACAGGGTTTTTTTCATAATTTTTATTGGTGTACAGTTGATTTCAGTTTCGGGTTTTTTTTGGTTTTGTTTTTGTTTTAAAGAAATCTCTTTAGAGAACAATGGAACTCAGAATATTTACCACTAAATTTCAGAAATAATTCCAGGTTTCAAGGTTATTCAAAAGTAGAAATCATATTGGTATGTTTAAACTAGTAGTCATTCCATGCTCTAAAGTATCTAAAACTGAAATTCTAATTTAAAGACCGTAATGTTAATATTGGTTACACTTAAGCACAAGCTCTGAACACAGGATTTGATGGCATTTCATAACTATGCCTTTAGTTACTACTAGTTGGACTTTGGTTTGGGAATAATGTAACAGCCCTTTTTATCATTCACAAAACTGGTCAATTTAGTCAATTTAATTCAAAGGCAGAAAAATAATGAACCTTTTTTGTGGAAAAAAAGGTTCTTTCATTTATTTTGATTTATTCTGCTTATTATTCCAGAGAAAATTTCAGATAGAATATAAAAGTATGTAAGCTATGATGGATGGTGGAAATTAAACGTGTGATTATTGTTAAAAATAAACAAGGTCAGAATGCAGAGTACTATAGCTATAAATCCTTACCATAATCTATACACCTAACACAAGCCTGCAACCATGCTATGTCTAAGTTACTTGGCAGCCAATGGAAAAGTCCATAAGATAGAAACAAAGAACTTGAAACCAGATTCCACTGAACATTCTCCAGGAGAGTTGGGAGAGGGGTATGGGAAAATACAGTATGTTCTCAAGTTTGGCAGTCGAGGGTTTCAGTCATGTGATGAGAGAGGCAGTTAAAGGAGACAAGATGGCCGTCAGGTTTGCTCTTCCACTACACAGAGGACAACAGGAAATATTATACCCAAATGACTAGTGACTTGTATGAAAATTAATTTTCAACAATGGAACTCATCCCTACAAGGAAAAAGATACCTCCATAAGTAGAGATTCCTCTAAACAATTAACCTCCCAAATAAAGTCACTGGTCCCTTCAATATCAGCTAAGAGGGTAGAGTTGGATCCGCTTAGATTTGGGGACCATTTGTTCCCCAGTATTCTATCTTGCTGCTCTCTGGAAAGAGATGATACAAATATCATAATCAGAAAATATGTATACACTCTCAATCCTTACATGCCTCCCTACAATGCATTCCTGAATTGCTTAGTCAATATCCCACCATGAGAGGGAGGGAGGGAGGGAGGGAGGAAGGAAGGAAGGAAGGAAGGAAGGAAGGAAGGGGCGACGGAGGGAGGGAGGGAAGGGGGGATGGAGGGAGGAAGGAAGACACCAGCAAGAGAAATACTGATGACCACTGTCAGCCAACTTCTAAGTTAATGTGACTAGAAAAGGAAGCTGGGTGCAGCCAAACTAAGAACAGAACCAAAATATAAGTAGATCTTGCCCAAAAGAAGAGGTGAACAATCCTGTTATTAAGTACAAAGAAGACAATTTAAAACCACTGGTTTAAATGTTCCTTATTACCCCTTTTGTTCCCTCACATGCCACGTCTCAGAAAATTCAATTTTACGCGATTAAGTTTCACCCACAGGGTGGCATCTGATCTGAAGAAATCACTCCTGAAGTAAGCTCTATGAGATATTCTCTCAAGTTCATAGAATGTATGATTTACCAAAATCTGTGGCCTTTATGTTTTGGAGACCAGGTACTATTCTGAGAGCCACTCTCAGTCATACATCAGGTAAGGGCTAAGGAGTGAAATGTTGAATAACCCCTCCTCAGAGGTCTTGGTAGAGTTCTGAAAGGAGTGTGTGTCCTTTGTCCTTTTCCCTCCTTCCCTTTTTCCTTCCTTTCACAAATGCTCATCATCTGTCTAAGGGCCACACATCGGTCATCAGCTTTGCTCTCCCTTTCTGCCACTACTACTCTCCCTAACACCACACACTGTTGAATCCAATGTACTGCAAATAAGCAATGGCGGTTCATTCATATAGCACATGAGATACAGTACTTTGGGTACTTAGCTGGTGTCTCTTCAAAGGTCTTCCGCAGGGAAGTACAACTTTATCACCCATAATCCTAATCTGTGTCACAAGGGCCGGCACCTAAATCAGATTAGAGATGTCTTGGAGTGACCATCCAACCCCTACCAGCTTTGATTTAATCCAGTCTATACACGGCTGCCTTGCCTGGCTAGGAGTAATTGAAAAGATTATTTGCCTTTTCTACTATGCCATCTCTTGATGCCCCAACATTCTATCCTCTTGCACTGATGGCGTCTGTGTGGGTCAACAGGTATCGGTAGTCAGTAAATAATGGTGCTAGACTTTGCTTTTTTCAGACAACACAGAGCTTCAAAGGATATGGAGCCCGGGAGAGAGAATAGATACGTAGTACTGTTTCACAAACACTTTCTTCAAGCTCTACTCCCCAATGGACTCCTCTCCTTAGGTCCCTTTTTATTCCTTCCATGTCACAAAGTCTACCTAACCATCAGGCGTCACTGAAACCAGTGGTCTATGGCAATCTCTCTCCCCACAACAGGACACTCTACAAGAATACAAAACATCGGAAGAAAAAGGAACAATAAAATTATGCAAAATGTTGAGATTTCTTCAAAACTTTATTTTCCTTAAAAATCATCTTGTTCTGAAACAAGCAGGAAATACTGCTTCTTTGTGGGAGCCTTTTCCCTTCTTTCAGACCTGCTGCTGGTAGAAAATGAGACCCAGGGGACACGAAGAATGAGCCCTTTAGTGTGGTACCAACCACTGTAGCTGGGCGGACACCTCAACTATTGCCACAGAAGCACAATCTCCAGAAATGTCTTAGATAAAGACAACCTCCTCTAGCATCTAAATTTCTATCTTTTATTAAGAAGCAAATGGTCTTTCATTCACCAAGAGGCCACCATGCAGATATAGAGAAGCTGTCCCCACAGGAGGCTATTTTTGCCATCCAAGTGAGAAGAGGTTCTGAAATACAATCGCAGTTATGGCAACACAGAGATGTTTACAAGGTAGAATTAATATGGGTTAATGACCAATTGGAGGTGATTTGAGAGAGAGAAGACAATTCCGAGATTTCTGAATTTTGGGAGTGTAGATACTAGAGACACAGACCAAGAAGAACACAGAAGGTATGAGCTTGAGGAGATTGGGAAATTATGAGTTTTTGTGGGTATGCTGAGTGTGAGGCCCCTGCTAGAAAAAAGGGAGGATGCGTGTAGGGTAGTTTTAAATACTGAAATGTCTGTGTTCTGATTCTCCAAATAACCAGTGAAATATAAGCTGTAAAAATAAAGTAAATAAACACATACGGTTCTGAAGTTCTCCTGACAGGCTTGGCATAGAGCTCAGGATGGACAGTAATCCATTTAGCTAGAGCCATCACCATGAATGGCATGCCCAACTGAGACAATATACAGCGGGGGGGGAGCTTTCCAGAGGAAAACCAACATTTCAGGCAAGAGGAGAGAGAAAACATTAAATTGCTTTTGCTTAATAGGAATTAATAGCTAATACTGCATATAAATATTTAATATATTTCTAACCATATTTCCTGAATTATTTTTTTAGAAAAAGAAGTAAAATAAATGTGAGAACTTAACACTTTTCAAAACTGGCAACATAAGGCAGTAAAATGCCAAGCTACGATGTGATGAAACAGACTGCAATCATTAAGCATCACGGAGAAGGCAAAATAAGCAGGATGAGAACTAATCATTAATGGCTAACTTGCAAAAATAAGGCTGCACTGTACCCCCGCATAGAATTTATGAATAGCTTGCAAATTAAAAAACAAACCAAGGAGAATGAGTGTTGTGATATTTCTAGGACAATTGAGAGGAATGTTTCAAATTATTTTATATTAGTTGCTGTCTCACTGGTTTTTAATGCACACCATAAAAGAGTGGCAAGATGATATTCAGTATCTTTATGTCTCTTGATGATAGTGGTAAAGAATCTTTGATTAAAAACAGTAAGCAAGGCATCTTGCTTGTACACTAATGGCAGATGTTTTAGATCACTGTAGGCTTAACTTAATCAGGCCACATTTATTTTTTTTTTAACTGGTAAAATTGTGTATATGAACTCTTTCAAAGATGTATATAAAAATAACACATCCAGCATTTTAGCATACTATGAAGAATCATAAATACATGTTAACCATAAACATAATATATTTTTTAAAAAATAGCTTATTTTTAACTATTATAATTTCAGGGTGTGTGAGTATCTTTAGTCTGCAAGAGCATTTCAGGAAAGAGGTTCATATAGTTAAAGATTTCACCTTAACTTTTTTTATATAGCTACTTGAGGTCCACACTTACTTTCAAGATGAGTAAATAATTAGCTTAGTAACTATACATTTAGCACCTTATAAATTACTTCAAATGCATCTTATGAACTATTATTATGTAGCACTAACCCGAAACATTTAAGTTTCCAGGCCTGCTGAAATTTTACATTATTTCAGTTTGTTATTTACTTTGAACAGTTTATCAGGAATCCAGAAAAGGTTAAATCAGACGTCATTAGCTTTTACTACCATAATCATGAATTCTTCACAATGCACTTTAAAATTTTTTAAAATGATGTACTAAGAACTCCCCTCAAATACACTAAATGACATATTTTTAAAACCTTAAACTTTTACAGAAAAGAAAAAAACAAGAAAGCAGGTACCTAAAATACAGCTGCACTGCAAAACTATCCTGCCAAAAAAGAAATTCCGTACATTACTGTAAGACATCACAATTTTCACAAGCCCAAAATTCTAAAAGAAAGATCCTATGAGATGGACTAAAAGGGAAAAAGGAGACTTTAATTCTATTAAATTATTCCAAGTGTATTATTTTCATTAATAAAATTCATGTTTCTTGAAGAAACAATGGTGGGCACATTAAATGTGTATCCATTAATTATTTTAAACCTTAAACTAGAGGACAAGAACGTATTTCCTGTTCCTGATGTGCTGTGCTCTCTCATATAAAAGGGTCTTCTACTAGAGGAACACTTCTGGCCTCTCAATTACTCTCTCACAGGACATGAGAAATGGCCTTTTGGGCATGAAAAGATGCTCAACACAGCTAATTAATTAGAGAAATGAAAATCAAAACTGCAATGAGGTATCACCTCACACTGGTCACAATGCCCATCATCAAAAAATCTACAAACAATAAATGCTGGAGAGGGTGTGGAGAAAAGGGAATCCTCCTGCACTGTTGGTGGGAATGTAAATTGGCACAGCCACTATGGAACACAGTATGAAGGTTCCTCAAAAAACTAAAAACAGAGCTACCATATGATCCTCCAATTCCATTCTTAGACATATATCCAAACAAAACTATAATTCAAAAAGATACATGCATCCCTATGTTCAAAGCAACATTATTCACAATAGCCAAGACATGGAAACAACCTAAATGTCCATCGAATGATGAAAGGATAAAGAAAAATGTTGTGCATATATACCATGGAATACTACTCAGCCATAAAAAAGAACAAAATAATGCCATTTGCAGCAATATAGATGGACCTAGAGATTATCATACTAAGTAAGTCAGAGAGAGAAAGACAAATACCATATGGTATAGTTTATATGTGGAATCTAAAGTATGACACAAATGAACTTATCTACAAAACAGAAACCGACTCACCAACATAGAGAACTGATTTGTGGTTGCCAAGGGTCAGGGGGAGGGATGCAGTGGGAGTTTGGGCTTAGCAAACTACTACATAGAGAATGTAATATATGTAATAGTTGTTAGATGCAAACTATTACAAATAGAATGAATAACATCAACATCCTACTGTACAACCCAAGGAACTATATTCAATATCCTGAGATAAACCATAATAGAAAAGAATATAAAAAAAGAAAAAAAAATATATAAATGAATCACTTTGCTGTACAGCAGAAATTAACAGCATTGTAAATCAACTACACTTCAATTAAATCAAGAAATAGCCTTTGATTTATTAATTAATTAATTTATTTTTGGCTGTGTTGGGTCTTGGTTGCTGCGTGTGCGCTTTCTCTAGTTGTGGTGAGTGGGGACTGCTCTTCGTTGTATTGCATGGTTGTCCCATTGTGGTGGCTTCTCTTGTTGTGGAGCACAGGCTCTAGGCACGTGGGCTTCAGTAGTTGTGGCACACAGACTCATTAGTTGTGGCTCGCAGGGTCAGTAGTTGTGGCACACGGGCTTAGTTGCTCCATGGCACGTGGGATCTTCCCAGACCAGGGCTTGAACCCGTGTCCCCTGCATTGGCAGGCCGATTCTTAACCACTGTGCCATGAGGGAAGTCCGAGAAATGGCCTTTGGGTTGATGAGTCTGACGAGTGTGAGTGAAGTAATGGAGCACGTTCACTTTAGTCCTTGCTGCTTTCCTTCTTTACAAGGAGCTGGCTGCCCATATGAAGCACTCATTCTACTTCCAGGGTAGGGTGTCTAGTTTCCAGCAATGTTGGTGACTAGGGGCTGACTTTATTTTAACACAAAGTTCTCCAAACACTTCATCTATAATCAAGTTGACATTCTAACAGTTCTTTACTATGTGATCATTTATAAACAAAACAGTAAATCATGTACTTAATAATAAATAGCTATTTTTCTGTAACTTTCATAGGTGTTTTTAGAATGCTCATATAGATGACAAACCTTTTTAATGACAGCTACATAAAAGCAACTACTAAAAGTAAGCATTAATAATTTGGGCATTTTCCCCTTAATGGGTAGAAAAACCTTGACTATATAAACTTTGCAGACGACTATGGACTCATGTAATTAAAGTAATAACTAAAATGTGATATTACTTTAATAAAATACACGCCTACTAAAATAAAGATAAAATTATTAGATTTTGTTCCTACCTCCCTGTATCTAGAGTTTAGAAATGAAGCATGCATCATTAGAATTTTTTTTTAATAGAAAACTATCAGGTAAATTCAAAAGATTAAAGTCGGTTAAACAAATGATTATCATTTTAAATGTAGAACGATACAGCAATAATGACGCTCTGCATTTTATTACCTTTTATCTCCTTGTTTTAAACTATTATTAAAAGTAGATATTGTAACATGAGACAAAAATTAAAATGAATATTTGATAGCCTAGTAAGTATGAATAATATATTACTTAGAATTTATTTTTAGGTACATTACCTGAAACCAGTAAAACTCTAAATCTGAGCAGCTAACTGTAGCTAGATGGATAGCTGGACAGATTCAGATACAGCATAATTTTTAAACATTAACCACATCCTCTATTTATTACTATATTCATACAAGTCAGATAAAAGAGTAGAGAGTACTTTACGCAATGAGATTTAATGATCGGCACAGAAGTATTTTGGCTACCTCAGAGCAAATTAGGGCTTAGGGCCTCCCTGGTGGCGCAGTGGTTGAGAGTCCGCCTGCCGATGCAGGGGATACGGGTTCGTGCCCCGGTCTGGGAGGATCCCACATGCCGCGTAGCGGCTGGGCCCGTGAGCCGCGTAGCGGCTGGGCCTGTGGGCCGTGGCCGCTGAGCTTGCGCGTCCGGCAACGGGAAAGGCCACGACAGTGAGAGGCCCACATATCGCAAAAAAAAAAAAAAAAAAAAAAAATTAGGGCTTAAAGAGGAGAGAATGGCTTTGTTTATTTGCACTTTTGTAAGGAATTTCTAGAAAAATCAAGGCACCTGTTTCTAGCTTTAATGGTGAATTGACTTAAGCAACAAGCTTACCCTATAAATGCAGCAGATATACCCATACAATTGTATTGGTCTATTACCAGTGAATTAAGTATCCCCACGTGTCATGCTTCACACTAAACTACCTTAGCAGATGGTGTAAATTCAGCATCTTCCTCCTACACCCCTTTTCTTAATCTCCTTCAGCATCACCACATTTAACCCATCTAAGTTGGAATAAATACAAAGGATTTGACAAAACCCTTTGGGAAGCCATCACATGAGCCAGGGTACATCCCCTTTTTTCCAGGACTCAGTATTGAGCCACTAGGTCTTTTCTAACAACCCCCTCATCTTTTTACCTGGTGTTAATCTGCTACTGGAGCAGTTCTACTCGCCCTTCCTCATGCTAGTTGATGTTCTTATTTTGAATGACTCAGAGATTTTCTCATCATTAAAGTTTATATATGGCAGCCGTAAAAATTAGTAGGTTAGAGTTGATTCTATGGCCTTTTGTCTTCCAAAGGGAGAACTGAAGGAAGTTTCCAAGCATGAAGGACTCCTTGTATTAAAACATCCACATCTTTGGGGTCAGAGGCCTATCATAGTTTGGGGCAGCTCATTTTGGGTCATCATATGGTCTAAGTCACTTCATTCTAGTGCAGCTGTTCTGTTTTCTGAAGGTAAGAGTCACACGTGGGCCATTCTCAGTGGACTCACACTCCAGGCCTTCACCCATTTTCAAAAGAGCAGCTGAAAACTGGAACCACCTGAGGACAGACAGGTAACCCACCAGAACAGTCCTTCCATTCAGTGTGGCTATCATCAGGTTTTAGCTAAATGTCCTTTTAGTCATTCCACACAAGAATCAAAGAAACCAAGTTTCACTGGGCAGTGGTGATATTTTGATCAGCAAAACAGTCCATAGGTTTAACTCTATATTCTCCAGTTCCCACAGTCACGTGTCTATTACCACTATTTGATCCCTTTAGGAGCATCACAAGTGAATGCTGCATTTTTCGAATGTTATATAACTTGCCTTTATATGTTAAAAGACAAACACTAACAGGCATAAGGTTACTGTTTGATTGAACCTCTCTTCTCAACCAGAAAGACCTAATTTTCAACATTTTCCTTTACACCCATATCTGGAAGGTAGCAAAGATGGAATTCCCAATGATCTTTCAGCATAATTTTTACACAGCACACTAGTGAGAAGGTATGGGGATAGAAATTTTTACTTTAATATCATTAGAGAAAATTAATATGGTTACATTTTTATAGCTTTTCACTTTCACTCTAAGTTACCTAAAATTCCCCAGGTTTTAAAGTTTTAAAATTTTCCTAGGTGCAAATTATTTTAGTACATTTTATTTCAAAATTCATCTCTAAAGCTTGAAGAGATAAATTAGATTTACCCAAATACCTTTTGAAATAATGAACAGTGTTTAGAAGAGTTTTCTAATTTTCCATGAGATCTTTTCTTCCTCCAAAGCTTTCCTAAAACTTATTTTTCTGCAGATGATTAAGAACAAATGGAATTTATGCTAGTTAAATGAAGCTGAATTATAGCTTTAGACAATAGCATTGCTTGTGTGTGACAGGTTTGGGTGGCTTACCAGATTGAAATGCTATACATGTTGTGGTACAAATAATGAAATATTTCCAAGTTAGAAAGCAACCAATTTTTATATTCCTCTTAATAAAAGAATGAATTTAATGATGTCAAGACTTAGAATTCTATAATTTTTTGTCAAATTCAAAAATCAAAATTTTTAAAACATAATTCAGAGCATACTGAAATAATTCAAAGTAACAGTAGTATGATGAAGTCTTAAGTTGTTTTTGCTACTATTATGTGGTTAAAACGAACAAAGGAACTGCTAAGGGCACACCAGTGAGCAAGAATTTAAAATAAAAAAAAAAAACCAAAGGACAGTTTACGTTTGTTTTAGCATTGAGTCAGAACTGCGGAGCAGATAATGAGACAGCATCTGAAGATCAGATACTATTTCATGACTGAACTCTGTCCCTCTCTACAATATAAAGGCACTTTGTTCTGGTTTTTTGAAACTAAATCCTTTGAAACAAAAGGTGAATGCAGACTGGCATTCTAGACTCTGCTTCAAAAGTGTATCAATTTAGGCAAGAAGGACATCCTAGAGGAACAGTAAGAGAGAGAGGCTTAGGAAAACTAGAGGGAAATTAACTTATTTTCTGAATTGAGTTCATATTCTAAGAATGAAATATCTGTAATGAACAGAAAAAATAAAAGGGAAGGAAAGGGCTGAGAAATTAAGAAAAAAATAATATTTTTATTGAGCAAGTCTATTTATGAGGCAAATGATGTGCTGGATGCTTTCTGCACCCAGCTTCACACTAATTCAAACCTCTCTGCCTCTGAGAAGGTTACTCCCTGGGCCCAAACTAGACTCTCACCCCTTCATCTGCCTCCTCTTGGCACACTCCTTCTTACCCTTGAAGACACATTTTTCAAATTATTTGCTCTTTAGCAATCTGTAAGCACTCATTGTTATGGGTTGAATTGTGTCCCCATAAAGCATATGTTGGAGTCCCTCAGTACCTCAGAATATGACTTTATTTGGAAATCCGAGTTTGTTTTTTTTTTCTTTTTAACATCTTTATTGGAGTATAATTGCTTTATAATGGTGTGTTAGTTTCTGCTGTATAACAAAGTGAATCAGCTATACATATACATATATCCCCATATCTTCTCCCTCTTGCATCTCCCTCCCACCCTCCCTATCCCACCCCTCTAGGTGGTCACAAAGCACCGAGCTATTCTCCCTGTGCTATGCAGCTGCTTCCCACTAGCTATCTATTTTACATTGGGTAGTGTGTATGTGTCAGAAGTAAGAAAGTCGAGGTTGAGACAGGGAGCCTAACCCAATATGACCGGTGTCCTTATAAAAGAGGTACTCACTCACACACACACACAACGTCATGTGGGCATAAAGGAAGGGATGGGAGTGGTACTGACACAAGCCACAGAACACCCTAAGTCACCAGCAAATCACCAGGGCTGGAAAAGCATGCAACAGAATCTCCCCACAGCCCTGGTAAGGAGCCAGCTCTGCTGAGCATCTTGATCTTGGACTTCAAGCCTCCAGAACTGTGAGACCATAAATTTCTGTTGTTGAAATTGAAGCCACTTAGTGTGTGGAACTTTATTACAGCAGCCCCAAAGAAACTAATACACTCATTAAATATTTGAGACAAAATAGTCTTCACAACAACTCAAGTGGATTCAACAACTCGACTGGATTCACGTTACTGTCTCCATTGCTGAGAGAGAATAAAGCCGATCTTCAGTTATTTTTTAAAAATGTGGTTTTGGTCAAGCAGTTCCGAAGTCTTAGAGCAGGTATGTCATCTAAGACATAATATATAGCTGAATAATTGTATGTAACTGTATAATGCTGGAGACTGTCTTCATCAATACACAGTTGTTCTTTAAACACCAGTATCAAACTATCAAGATAAGGATGGTAATGTAAATGAATATTTGTATTGAGACAAATATGTGGAAAAAGATGGCATTTTTGGTGCTATCAGAGCATCTTGGGAGCTGTGATGCAGTACTTAGACTGTTTCGTTAAAGAAAACTCCATGGTTACATATATAGGAAGCAAAGTGACATGCAACTAAAAAAAAACTACTGGAGATAATGTGACAGATAACGTGACTAAACATGAATTAGTAACACTGTGGAACATTATCTGCCAAATTAAAAGAAATCAACAGATGAGTCGAAGTATAATTCTAATATTTTTTTTTTTTTTTTTTTTTTTCCTTGCGTTATGCGGGCCTCTCACTGTTGTGGCCTCTCCCATTTGCGGAGCACAGGCTCCGGACGCGCAGGCTCAGTGGCCATGGCTCACGGGCCCAGCCGCTCCGCGGCATGTGGGATCTTCCCGAAACGGGGCACGAACCCGCGTCTCCTGCATCGGCAGGCGGACTCTCAAGCACTGCGCCACCAGGGAAGCCCCTATAATTCTAATATTTAAAGTTCCATTTAAAAATGTATTCTTGGGCTTCCCTGGTGGCGCAGTGGTTGAGAGTCTGCCTGCTGATGCAGGGGACACAGGTTCGTGCCCGGGTCCAGGAGGATCCCACATGCCGCGGAGCGGCTGGGCCCGTGAGCCATGGCCGCTGAGCCTGCGCGTCCGGAGCCTGTGCTCCACAACGCGAGAGACCACAACAGTGAGAGGTCCGCGTACCGCAAAATAAATAAATAAATAAATAAAATAAAAAATAAAAATGTATTCTCAGAGACCTTCAAGATGGCAGAGGAGTAAGACGTGGAGATTACCTTCCTCCTTCCCAAATATATCAGAAGTACATCTACATGTGGAACACGAATGTTGGCAGAAGACCTCACTCCCCACGTCCTGGGTAGGGCAAAAGAAAAAAGAAACAAAAAAGACAAAAGAATAGGGACGGGACCCGCACCAGTGGGAGGGAGCTGTGAAAGAGGAAAGGTTTCCACATGCTAGAAGCCCCTTCGCGGGCGGAGACTGCGGGTGGTGGAGGGGGAAAGCTTCGGAGCCGCGGGGGAGAGCACAGCAACAGGGGGGCAAAGCGGAGAGATTCCCGCACAGAGGGTCGGTGCCGACCGGCGCTCACCAGCCCAAGAGGCTTGTGTGCTCCCCCGCCGGGGCGGGCGGGGCTGCAAGCCGAGGTTCAGGCAGAGTGCAGGGAGAGGACTGGCTGGGGTTGGCGGCGTGAACACAGCCTAAAGGGGGCTAGTGCACCACGGCTAGCCGGGAGGGAGTCCCGGGAAAAGTCTGGACCTGTCCAAGAGGCAAGAGACCATTTTTTCGGGGTGCGCGAGGAGAGGGGATTCAGAGCACCACCTAATCGAGCTCCAAAGACAGGCGCAAGCCGCAGCTATCAGCGCAGACCCCAGAGACGGGCATGAGACGCTAAGGCCGCTGCTGCCACCACCAAGACGCCTGTGCGCGAGCACAGGTCACTCTCCATACCTCCCTTCCGGGGAGCCTGTGCAGCCCGCCACTGCCAGGGTCCCGGGATCCAGAGACAACTACCCCGGGAGAACGCACGACGCGCCTCAGGCTGGTGCAAAGTCACAACGGCCTCTGACGCCGCAGCCCCGCCCCGCACGCCGTGCCCCTCCCTCCCCCGGCCTGAGTGAGCCGGAGCCCCGGAATCAGCTGCTCCTTTAACCCCGTCCTGTCTGAGCGAATAAGAGATGACCTCAGGCGACCTACACGCAGAGGCAGGGCCAAATCCAAAGCTGAGCCCCTGTGAGCTGTGTGAACAAAGAAGAGAAAGGGAAATCTCTCCCAGCAGCCTCAGGAGCAGCGGATTAAATCTCCACAATCAACTTGATGTACCCTGCATCTGTGGAATACATGAATAGACAACGAATCACCCCAAAATTGAGGCAGTGGACACTGGGAGCAACTGTAGACTTGGGGTTTGCTTTCTGCAACTAATTTGTTGCTGGTTTTATGTTTATCTTGGTTTAGTATTTAGAGTTTATTATCATTGGCAGATTTGTTTACTGATTTGGTGGCTCTCTTCCTTTTTATATATATATAGAGATATATATATATATTTTTTCCTTTTTCTCTTTCTGTGAGTGGGTATGTGTAGGCTTCTTTGTGTGATTCTGTCTGTACAGCTTTGCTTTTACCATTTGTCCTAGGGTTGTGTCTGTTTTTTCCCTTTTTTATTACTTTTAATTTCTTTTAATTTTTAATAATGTTTTTTATTTTTTAATAACTTATTTTCTTTATTCTATTTTTTTCTCCCTTTTCTTCTGAGCCATGTGGCTGTCAGGGTCTTGGTGCTCCTGCCGGGTGTCAAGCCTGAGCCTCTGAGGTGGGAGAGCCGAGTTCAGAACAATGGTACACCAGAGACATCCCAGGCCCACATAATATCAAAAGAAAAAAGCTCTCCCAGAGATCTCCATCTCAACGCCAAGACGCAGGTCCACTCAACGACCAGCAAGCTACAGTGCTGCGCACCCTATGCCAAACAACTAGCAAGACAGGAACACAACCCCACCCATTAGCAGAGAGGCTGCCTAAAATCATAATAAGGTCACAGACACCCCCCAAAATACCACCAGACACTGTCCTGCCCACCAGAAAGACAAGATCCAGCCTCATCCACCAGAACACAGGCACTAGTCCCCTCCACCAGGAAGCCTACACAACCCACGGAACCAACCTAAGCCACTAGGGGCAGACACGAAAATCGACAGGAGCTATGAACCTGCAGCCTGCGAAAAGGAGACCCCAAACACAGTAAGTTAAACAAAATGAGAAGACAGAGGAACACACAGCAGGTGAAGGCACAACCTAAAAAATTAACAGACCAAACAAATGAAGAGGAAATAGGCAGTTTACCTGAAAAACAATTCAGAGTAATGATAGTAAAGATGATCCAAAATCTTGGATATAAAATGGAGAAAATACAAGAAACATTTAAAACGGACCTAGAAGAACTAAAGAGCAAACAAACAATGATGAACAACACAATAAATGAAACTGAAAATTCTCTAGAAGGAATCAATGGCAGAATAACTGAGGCAGAATGGATACATGACCTGGAAGATAAAATAGTGGAAATAACTACTGCAGAGCAGAATAAAGAAAAAAGAATGAAAAGAATTGAGGACAGCCTCAGAAACCTCTGGGACAATATTAAACGAAGCAACGTTCGAATCATAGGGGCCCCAGAAGACGAAGAAAAAAGAAAGGGACTGAGAAAATATCTGAAGAGATTATAGTTGAAAGTTCCCTAATATGTGAAAGGAAATAGTCAATCGAGTCCAGGAAGCACAGAGAGTCCCATACAGGATAAATCCAAGGAGAAACACGCCAAGACACATATTAATCAAACTATCAGAAATTGAATACAAAGAAAATATTAAAAGCAGCAAGGGAAAAACAACAAATAACACACAAGGGAATCCCCATAAGGTTAACAGCTGATCATTCAGCAGAAACTCTGCAAGCCAGAAGGGAGTGGCAGGACATATTTAAAGGGATGAAAGGGATAAACTTACAACCAAGATTACTCTACCCACCAAGGATCTCATTCACATTCGATGCAGAAATTAAAACCTTTACAGATAAGCAAAAGCTAAGAGAATTCAGCACCACCAAACCAGCTTTACAACATGTACTAAGGGAACTTCTCTAGGCAGCAAACACAAGAGAAGGAAAAGACCTACAATAACAAGCCCAAAACAATTAAGAAAATGGTAAAAGGAACATACATATCAATAATTACCTTAAATGTAAATGGATTAAATGCTCCCACCAAAAGACATCAACTGGCTGCGTGGGTACAAAAACAAGAACTGTATGTATGCTGTCTACAAGAGACCCACTTCAGACCTAGGGACACATACAGACTAAAAGTGAGGGGATGGAAAAAGATATTCCATGCAAATGGAAATCAAAAGAAAGCTGGAATAGCAATTCTCATATCAGACAAAATAGACTTTAAAATAAAGAATATTACAAGAGACAAAGACACTACATAATGATCAAGGGATCAATCCAAGAAGAAGATATAACAATGGTAAATATTTATGCCCCCAACATAGGCGCACCTCAATACATAAGGCAAATGCTAACAGCCATAAAAGGGGAAATGGACAGTAACACAGTCATAGTAAGGGACTTTAACACCCCACTTTCACCAATGGACAGATCATCCAAAATGAAAATAAATAAGGAAACAAAAGCTTTAAGTGATACATTAAACAAGATTGATTTGATTGATATTTATAGGACATTCCATCCAAAAACAACAGAATACACTTTCTTCTCAAGTGCTCATGGAACATTCTCCAGGACAGATCATATCTTGGGTCACAAATCAAGCCTTGGTAAATTTAAGAAAATTTAAATCTTATCAAGTATCTTTTCTGACCACAATGCTATGAGACTAGATATCAATTACAGGAAAAATTCTGAAAAAAAACAGACACATGGAGGCTAAACAATACACTACTAAATAACCAAGAGATCACTGAAGAAATTAAAGAGGAAATCAAAAAAATACCTAGAAACAAATGACAATGAAAACACGAAACCTGTGGGATTCAGGAAAAGCAGTTCTAAGAGGGAAGTTTATAGCAATACAATCCTACCTCAAGAAACAAGAAACATCTCAAATAAAAAACCTAACTTTACAACTAAAGCAATTAGAGAAAGAAGAACAGAAAACCCCCAAAGTTAGCAGAAGGAAAGAAATCATAAATATCCAATAATATCCAAAGATCAATCAAACTAAAAGCTGGTTCTTTGAGAAGATAAACAAAATTGATAAACCATTAGCCAGACTCATCAAGAAAAAAAGGGAGAAAACTCAAATCAATAGAATTAGACATGAAAAAGGAGAAGTAACAACTGACACTGCAGAAATACAAAGAATCGTGAGAGATTACTACAAGCAACTCTAGGCCAATAAAATGGACAACCTGGAATAAATGGAAACGTTCTTAGAAAGTACAACCTTCCGAGAATGAACCAGGAAGAAACAGAAAATATAAACAGACCAATTACAAGCACTGAAATTGAGACTTTAATTAAAAATCTTCCAACCAACAAAGCCCAGGATCAGATGGCTTCACAGCCGAATTCTATCAAATATTTAGAGTGGAGCTAACACCTATCCTTCTCAAACTCTTCCAAAATATAGCAGAGGGAGGAACACTCCCAAACTCCTTCTACGAGGTCACCATCACCCTGATACAAAACCAGACAAAGATGTCACAAAAAAAGCAAACTACAGGCTAATATCACTGATGAACACAGATGCAAAACCCCTCAACAAAATGCTAGCAAACAGAATCCAACAGCACATTAAAAGGATCATACACCATGATATAGTGGGGTTTATCCCAGGAATGCAAGGATTCTTCAATATAAGCAAATCAAACCAATGGGATAAATCATATTAACAAATTGAAGGAGAAAAACCATATGATCATCTCAATAGATGCAGAAAAAGCTTTCAACAAAATTCAACTCGCATTTATGATGCAAACCCTCCAGAAAGTAGGCCTAGAGGGAACTTACCTCAACTTAATAAAGGCCATATATGACAAACCAACAGCCAACATCATTCTCAATGGTGAAAAACTGAAAGCATTTCCTCTAAGATCAGGAACAAGACAAGGTTGCCCACTCTCACCACTATTATTCAACATAGCTTTGGAAATATTAGCCACAGCAATCAGAGAAGAAAAATAAAAGGAATCCAAATTGGAAAAGAAGTAAATCTGTCACTATTTGCAGATGACATGATACTATATATAGAGAATCCTAAAGATGCTGCCAGAAAAATGCTAGAGCTAATCAATGAATTTGGTAAAGTAGCAGGAGACTAAATGCACAGAAATCTCTTGCATTCCTTTACACTCATGATGAAAAATCTGAAGGAGTAATTAAGAAAACACTCCCATTTACCAATGCAACAAAAAGAATAAAATACCTAGCAATAAATTTACCTCAGGAGACAAAAGACCTGTACGCAGAAAACTATAAGACACTGATCAAAGAAATTAAACATGATACCAACAGATGGAGAGATATACCATGTTCCTGGATTGCAAGAATCAACCCTGTGAAAATGACTATACTACCCATAGCAAACTACAGATTCAGTGCAATCCCTATCAAACTACCACTGGCAATTTTCACAGAACTAGAACAAAAACGTTCACAATTTGTATGGAAACACAAAAGACGCTGAATAGCCAAAGCAATCGTGAGAAAGCAAAATGGAGCTGGAGGAATCAGGCTCCAGGACTTAAGACTATACTACAAAAATACAATAATCAAGACAATACGGTACTGGCACCAAAACAAATATAGATGAGTGGAACAGGACAGACAGCCCAGGATAGAAAACCCACACACGTGTAATCACTCTATTTTTGATAAAAGAGGCAAGAATATACAATGGAGAAAAGACAGCCTCTTCAATAAGTGGTCCTGGGAAAACTGGACAGCTACATGTAGAAGAATGAAATTAGAACTCTCCGTAACACCATACACAAAAGTAAACTCAAAATGGATTAAAGACCTAAGTGTAAGGCCAGGCACTATCAAACTCTTAGAGGAAAACATAGGCAGAACACACTATAACATAAATCACAGCAATATCCTTTTTGATCCACCTCCTAGAGAAATGGAAACAAAAATAAAAATAAACAAATGGGACCTAATGAAACTTAAAAGCTTTTGTACAGCAAAGGAAACCATAAACAAGACAAAAAGACAACCCTCAGAATGGGAGAAAATATTTGCAAATGAAGCAACTGACAAAGGATTAATCTCCAAAACATACAAGCAACTCATGCAGCTCAATATCAAAAAAACAAATAACCCAATCCAAAAATGGGCAGAAGACCTAAACAGACATTTCTCCGAAGATGTACAGATTACCAACAAACACATGAAAGGATGCTCAACATCACTAATCATTAGAGAAATGCAAATCAAAACTATAATGAGGCATCTCACACCAGTCTGAATGGCCATCATCAAAACATCTACAAATAATTAATGCTGGAGAGGGTGTGGAGACAAGGAAACCCTCTTGCACTGTTGGTCGGAATGTAAATTGATACAGCCACTATGGAGAACAGTATGGATGTTCCTTAAAATACTGAAAAGAGAACTACCATACGACCCAGTAATCCTACTACTGGGCATATACCCTGAGAAAACCATAATTCAAAAAGAGTCATGTACCACAATGTTCATGGCAGCTCTATTTACAATAGCCAGGACATGGAAGCAACCTAAGTGTCCATCAACAGACGAATGGATAAAGAAGATGTGGCACATATATACAATGGAATATTACTCACCCATAAAAAGAAACGAAATTGAGTTATTTGTAGTTAGGGGGATGGACCTAGAGTCTGTCATACAGAGTGAAGTAACTCATAAAGAGAAAAGCAAATACCGTACGCTAACACACATATGGAGTCTAAAAAAATGGTTCTGAAGAACCTAGGGGTAGGACAGGAATAAAGACGCAGATATAGAGAATGGACTTGAGGACATGGGAAGGGGGAAGGGTAATCTGAGACGAAGTGAGACAGTGGCAAGGATATATATACACTATCAAATGTAAAACAGATAGCTAGTGGGAAGAAGCCACATGGCACAGGGAGATCAGATCAGTGCTTTGTGACCACCTAGAGGGGTGGGATAGGGAGGGTGGGAGGGAGATGCAAGAGGGAGGAGGTATGGGGATACATGTCTATGTATAGCTGATTCACTTTGTTATAAAGCAGAAACTAATGCACCATTGTAAAACAATTATACTCCAATGAAGTTGTTAAAAGAAATGTATTCTGAAAGGTAATTGAGAAAGATCTGAAATTATTTAAATATATACTTTTCAATTGCAATATATAAAAGCTTACAAAAAAATCTGGGTTTTTGATGATCATGCCTTTGGATAACTGTGTTGTTGAAATTAAGTTATGGAAGAAAGGATTAGGTAATGAGAGTATAGGAATAAGTAGCTCTATATAGTATTCACAGCTGTATTCTTTAGCAATAATTAGGAAGGCATGACAATTTTTAAATCTTAATATTTAATGGTAATAATTTCATCTGTTCTGTGCTTTTAACTTCTCAAATTCACTTTCTGTGCTCTTCCATGTTTAGAAATGGAGAGACCATAAACATGAGGGTTATCTTTGGATTATCAGAACAGTTTGTGGATCATCTTCAAAAAACAGAACGTTTTGAAAATTAGCTCTATTCTTGATTATGCATTTTGATAATCATTTCAATATTCAGTGATCCTCTCTGTTGACATGATTTCATCTCTTGTTGTATACTTCCTTTTACTTGCTGAATTTGACTCTTGTAATTTCACAAGATGCAGAGTAGTCTGAAGCTCACAGACTACTGGTCTAGGGAGATTTATCCTCTCTCAAGAAAATGGGTCAAGCTTAAACTGAAGCCTTTTTGCCTCCTTGCATAGTGTAAGGGATGACTCAATATTTAGTTAACATGAACAACACTGTGCTATTTTTCTATATCTGCTCCTAAAGCTCCAGCCTCCAGTCCCCTCGGGATTTGAGTTCTGAGACACAGCAGCGGATGGCTTCATTAGCTGCTTTACTGCCCATGACAAGGACTGAAGGCATCCTTGCTGGGAGTGAAGGTGTTTTAGCTTACAGCAGCAAAGTCCATATTTTGTTGCCTATCACTTGCAATATACTGTATACCCTGATATTAATTTCTATATCAATATTTCAAGTCACACCTAGTTCAAATAAACATGAGAAAAGTGTTTAAATTTACTGGCATACATGTCTGAGGAGTCCAGAGATACTCATGTCTTCAGAGATTATTCAATCATGTAACCAGAACTTTCACACACACTTCTGCACATCCCTCTGTGAGGTGGGGTGAGAACCACCACTTCCAGCCTGACATTTCCACAGCAAGTGTGTAAGCTGGACTCTTCCTCCCATCGCCCAAATATTCATCCCAGGGAAGAGTTCTCATTGACTATATTTGACCAACATTCCTATTACCTGAGCCATTCGCTTCACCAAAGAAATGAAACATTACACTCGGATACAACAGGTCACATGACCCCCTAGTGAGAGAGTGGGGAAAAGTGGGTGATGGATGTTATGACGCTTGATTTTATGTACCGACTTGACTAGACCACAGTACTCAGGTATTCGGTCAAACATGTCTGAATGTTGCTGTAAAGGTATTTTTAGATGAGATTAGCATTTAGTTCAGTAGACTCTGAGTAAAGGAGATGACCCCCCCCATAATATGGGTGGGCCTCATCCAATCAGTTGAAGGTCTTGAGAGAGAAAAGACTGAGGTCCCTGAGAAAGAGGGGATTCCGCCAGCAGATCACCTTCAGACTCAAGCTGGAGCGTCAACTCTTCCTTGGGTTTCCAACCTGCTCATCCTGCAGATTTTGGACTTGCCAGACTCCACAACAATGTGAACCAATTCCTTAAAAACTCTTCTCTCTCTCTCTTTCTCTCTCTCTCTTCCTCCATCTCCCTCTCTCCTCTCTCTCTTTATATATAAATTTATATTATATTATACCTCCTGTTTCTCTGAAGAATCCTGACTCATAAATGCATTATAATTGGCAGGCCTCCAGAGGTATAATTTATTGAGGGTAGGATATAGTATCTTTTGAAAGTATGCTGAGCAGAATAAAACACTCAAATTCCTCTGAAGTATCCTAAGTACCATCCTAGATGTGTCAGATGATTCAAAAAAGGGGAAACATGTTCCCTCAAAAACCTTACATTTTTTAGATACTATAAAATCGCTATGAAAGTACTAAATGTAAATGAAATTAATATGTATAATAGATATATAAAAAATGATACATAAACACCTCATTTTAAAATATATATACATTTAGAACTATAGATATGTCTATTTGTGAGTTAATAGACATACACACATACACATTTCCTAGCTCTGTCTGCTAAGAGGGCCAGAATCAAGGATACTCTAGGTAACAATAGTACATCTCCCACACACATGTTGGTCTCTAAACACTGTTCACATTAAAAGGAACCAGGGCTCTTTGGAGAAGTGGCTGATTCCAGGGCTAGAGCAGGGAAAATCCAAGATGAGCCTGGAACATCATTTTGTGCCACTAAAACACTAAAGAAAAAGGAGGCAGGACATGGAATGGACTTGTTAAAAGAACCCAGGAGCCAGCCTGAAGGAGGTCCTAATGGCCAGAGTTGAAACAATTTGATAAGTAAGTATCCATGAGTCCCGAGAAATAAACAAGAGGAGATAGCTCTTCCTTACAATAGAATTCCAATTCATAGAAAGTAGGAAATGGAGATCCACCAACGGGTCAAAATACCACAGTAATAATACCTGTTCCAGACAATGGGCATCAATGGATGCTAAAATTGTCACGTTTATAGAGAAAAAGTATTTTAATAGTATCAAAGAATCTTCTCCAAGATACGTATCACCTACGAAGGGGAAATATAGTAACTTTATGGTGAGGAAACCCAGTTGATACTGGGTTTCAACTGTAAATCACCAACAGTAGGAAGTATGCCCATCATTTATCTCATGATATGATGCACTGAGGAACAACATGGTTTCTATAGCATTCTTGCAACAATTGCCTAAACTTACTCTAATGCTGAGAAGACACCAGACAAGCCCAAACTGAAAGACAGTCTACAAAATGGATGATCTTCAAGTGTCAAGGTCATGATAGGCAAGACAGAGAAATGGTCTTGGAGAAGACTAAGGGGAAGAAATTATACACAATAGGGCATCTTCAGTGATACTCCTGTAGTCCTTAGATGTAAAGAACATAACTGGAAAACAATGGTGAAATCAGAAAGAGGTCTATACTATAGTTAATGAAAATGTACCAATGTCGAGGTTCTTTTCTTGATACTTGTACTATGGTTACATAAAATAGTGTCATTAGGGAATAAGATGAAGTATGCGAGGCAACTTCCCACTGGTTTCTGCAACTTTTCTTAAAGTCTAACATTAGTTTGAAGTAAAAAGTTTTTTTTTTTAATTATATGTGTATACAAGCAAGTGCATTCATGTCACTCATTTGCTTTCTACTATCCTATAGCCTGTAAACAAGGTTTGAATGTTCCCATCGAGGGAAAGCCTTCTGGCCTCTATTTCTTTAATTATAACAACCACCCACGACAACCTCGAATTATGCCTAATTACCTAAAATTGCAGTCTCATTTCAGCAGCCTCATAATTAAAAATATATACCACCTAGTACAGTAGGATGAAGATCTTACCGCCATAAATAGCGAAATAGCTTTTCCATTTTTTTCACATGCACAGTTGGCAGCAAAGTCATTGCTGAAGGAAGCTTCCTCCTATGCATGTGTTTTCATTGTCATTGACACATTTCTGAACAGCTCAAAGTGTATAAATGTATGGAATTCTTACCTAGAAAAACTTCAAAGGAAAGGTACATATTGGCTACAAATAACCGGAGTTTTTAACATTTATATTGCATTTTGTTACTCAAAACATGTTGACACAAGCATACTAGAGTAGGTGCCAGAGACTAAATAGAAGCAAAAGTAACAGGAAAAGAAGCATTTTTAAAAATCTCACTGGATGAAAATTTTAGATATACCCCATCTAGAAAATTGCCCTTACATACATTTACATAAACATTTGGGGGGTTCACATTATTGGGCTTAGAGTAAGTTTCGTAATTTTAGTGCTGAGAACTAAAATTACAGAACTGCATCTGCCCTTCTATGCAGAGTACAATGAGGCAACACCAGAGTTCTATGACTTCATTTACACTTATGGGAGCATTTTATGTGAGCGCATATATTAAACTACAAAGCAATCACAGGAAATGGAATCAGGAGTCAAAATTGTATATTTAGATAAACTGAACAATTATATGAGTGTATCAAAAGCTTGATCAAGTCAAATGAATTACGCACCAGTATACTTTTTCAAAAACACATGTTAGTTTCGGCAGGGGGCAGGGTATAAACCTTCCCACAATTTTGTTCATAGTCCCAGAAGTTCAGTTCCGGAAGTATCATTAGACATCCTCATAATTTCCATGATTAAAGCCATAATCTATCTAGGTGAACTGAGACTTTGTATGTGATTTTCTTTAAAACATTCTGTGAAAAGCAATGTGAGGGGAGAAACAGATGTTGATGATACTGAATCTCAGTGATGGGACAGCTAGAAGATCTTGCAACTCTTTGTTCACTGTCTCTCAGCCTTATCTCTTGCTCGTTCTTGTCTTAGGCCAGCATCACTGAACACCTTGAAGCTCCCTGGAAATAGACTGCTTTTCATAATTCTTTGCAGATGCTGGTCCCTCTGTTAGGAAAATTTTTGTAATCCCACTCAATTCAATTCACCCCAAGCTGTCCTTCCCTAACTGGCTACTTTTATTCCTTTAGATTCAGCTCATGTGTCAACGCCTATATGACTCCAGGGCAAATTTCTCCCACATTATATGAAAAATCAGAATGTTCACTCTGAATTCAGGGGCCATGTACATCTTTGTGTGAGCTTTCCCGATGAACAGTCACATGCAGAGTCTGGGAGTATCTGTTCTCATGCTGATTTGAGTTAGACTGGGCATCTCCCTTACAGGTTGTGAATCTGCAGGAGGCTGGAGCAGCTCTGTTCCATCCATCTCATTCTGCGGACCTGGCTAGAGGGGAAACGGCTACCTGGATAGCACATTCCTCATGGCAGACGTCAGAAGCTTCCAAAGGCATGAATGGAAATGTAGGCGCCCGTTGAGTCTGGAAAGTGGGACAATGTCATTTCTGCCAACATTTCATAGAAGAATGGCAGTCACACGGCCAAGCTAAAAATCAATGGATAAGAGCAATATAACCTTTCCATAGAGATGGGAGTTAGTATTTCCTCACAACCTATCAGCTATCATAATCAATGTCTGGGACGGTCTCTGGCACACGGTAGGTGATTAATACACTTTTGTGTGCTTTAATTGTTCTTAAAAGATTTCAATGGTTTATCACTTTTAAGATCCTGAAAAGTAAACAGGTTAAAAGCAGAGTCAAAAATGGCTCCATCATTAATTTAGAGTTTTATCACAGCCCCTGCGGGTTCTTTGCTTATTTATCTGTCTCTTTCATTCCACTGTGATCTCCATGACGTCTTGCCTCATTGGTATCCCCACCTGTTGGTAGTGGACTTGACGTCTGGGAAGTGCGCACTAAATACTCACTGAATAAAGAATAAAGGGACACAAGTTAGAAGGGAAAAGAAGACAGAAAGATCAAAGCCAATCTAAGACAAAACAAAGCAAGCGGCTATCTTCGCTTGTGGAGTTTGCAAGTGATGCTTCAGCATTTACTAGAATTTTTTTTCTTTGCTTTAAAGTGATAGTCAAAAACTTGATCTAACCAGTTGTAGTTATGAGTATACTTTGTCATAAGGTAAGACTCTAAGTTTGCTTTTGCTTGCTAATTTACGAGTCACTTAGGATATATGATGAGAATGCAAACTGAACAAGATTCATTCAGGTTTGAAGTCCCTAGAGACACAGAAATAAAGAAAGATAAAATATTTATAGATCAATGAGATTTAGAGTTCATCTTGCAAGCTGAATTAGGATACAAAAAAGCTAACTGAAAAGAATATTAGGGCTTCCTTGGTGGCACAGTGGTTGAGAGTCCGCCTGCCAATGCAGGGGACGTGGGTTCGTGCCCTGGTCCGGGAAGATTCCACATCCTACATGCCACGGAGCGGCTAGGCCCATGAGCCATGGCCAAAAAAAAAAAAAAAAAAAAGAATATTAATTACTGAGGCTTGGTAATATAATGGTCCATAATCATGTACCTATGATGGTGCAAAGTCAGAAAGGTAACTAGGTGTCCTGTTCTGGCTTCAGTATTCTTTGTTTTTCCCTCTGTCTCCCTGATATTTACAATTAATCTTTCTATAAAAGTATTAGTAATATTAATATAGTCCTGTGATATAAAAAGATCACTCTCTTTTATATACATTTTACAGTTAGGGCATTATACTTGAGAAGAAACGTATGCAAAATCATGGATAGATGTCAAAAAATTATTATTGAGAAAATAAGACAAAAAGGTAAAATTAGTGTATTAGTGCATTTATATGAAGTTAAAATGGAAGTGAAATCATTGAAGGGATTAAAAGTCCAGGAGGGGTTACTTCTGCTGAGGTGGAAATGACTGGGAAAAGACAGAGGGAAAAAAGAGGTTGGTGGAAGGAAGCCTTGAGAAATGCTGTTCATTTACTATTTCTTACACTAAGTGGTTTTCCCAGGAACCTATGCCCTGTGTAGACCCATTTTTTTACATCCTTGCTACTACTCCCCCCTCACTGAAATGTACTTTCAGGTACTACAATGCTGGTTGATCCTCTCTAAATGTTTTGGGATTGCTCTCCAATTTCAGTTCCCTGAAAGTCCTAGTTTTCTAATTCCCAGTGCAATCTTGTCTCAAAATCTTTTCTTATGACACCAGTGCCTCTGCAACAGATTTCCCGGGAGACACCTTTTACTCTGCCATCTTTGGGGACCATTATTCAGCCTACCATTCAGTTTATATCTAACTCTTAGGTATGTACAGACAATAGATGGTAAATAAATAGATGACAGATACATACATACTATATAGATGACAGAGACAGATAATTTTGAAAGAGGGGGACTTGAGAGTTTCCAGTATTTTCTGCCTAATGAGATGAGTGCTATCCTCTATAAAAATTTTTCGTTTTGCTTTCAAGAAACTCTGTTCTGCTTTCAAGACTTGCCTTAAGAGCAAAGCATTCTTATATTGTCTTTCACTGGTTCCTGAAGGATTTTACCCTCCAGAAAAATGCACTATTATAAGATTCAGAAGGGGAACAAAAAAGCTGTGCTTTTATGAAGAGGACAAACAGGATTGTTGGAGAACAGACGTGAAAGGGAAAATTGAAAGACCTCAGATACACTCTTGGCAGATGTTAGGAAACCGTACACATAGACCTAGAAATAAATTCCCCAAGAGTTTTTTTTTATCGCCAGTTTAAAGATTTTTGCTCTGAGAGATTCTACAGTCCCTAGAAACTCTTCAGCCTTGGATTAAAGGTAAAAAAAAAATAACACAACTTAGATTTATTGTAATTTTTCTTTCATGAATTAGGTCTTTGCCTCTGAGTAGTAGCGATACAGTTAGAATAAGAGACATCAGCAATAGGGAAGTAAGCTTTATGAGAATACCTGTTTGCAGCAGCTAAATGCTGTGTTGGCAGAGTGTGTCCCTCTCTATTCGGAAATGGCAGTGCCTGCGATGATCGCCAACACCGATGCAGTACTTACTCTGTACTAAGAATGAGTTTAAGCAGTTTTCATATATTAATTCCCCTGGTTCCTGCCCCACCCCACGCCAAAAAAAAAAAACAACCCAAAACACATGAAACGGGAACTATTATCAACCCCCTTTTAAAAAGGGGGAAAAAATGGAGGTACATCAAAGTTAATAGCCTCACCCTAAACCACACACTCTTGACACTGTACTTGGACACAAGCCCTGGTTTCAAGGCCCAAGACAAGGTTTTACAGAGGAAGTTTTATCTCACTCCAGACACAGCACTGGCTGGTGGGCCCGTTCCTCCCCCTGATTTATTGCACTCTGTGCTGAAGCTATTAATCCATCCTGAGCTTATATGCGTAAAATGTGTGGTGCTGAGTTCTAGGAATTCAAACATGAATGAGGCACCTTCAACATTTATTAGTTTTTTTGTGTTTTTCGTGTTTTTTTAATCAAGATGACTCAGAGGGTGAAACCCAGAGCGCAGAGGGTCACTGAGATCTGATTCCCTGGGGAAAAGAGCAGCCTAGATGTTACAAAGGGTGACAGAGATTAACACCTGTCAGAAAGGCATAAACACTTTTACAACCGCTCCATGAGATTCTCTGAAATACTAAGAGCACATGTGGGAAGAGACAAAGCTGCTGAATTTACTTTTGTAACCAGATGGGGCCAGAGCCAGGATGTACCAGCCAACTGTTTCCATGAAACCACATCCTAACAACCCCCCGCAATACTCAGAGGTATAGAACCAAGCGACTGCTTATTCCAGCTCGCACATCCGTGGGTCAGCTGGAGATTAGGTGAGCTGGGCTAGGCTATGCTGGGCAATCCTGCTTCAAACTGAACGTCCAGCTAGTCTTGGCCTCTCCCTCCAAGTGCACTCAGTCTTACTCCTATGAATTTATTCTAGGGCCCAGGACACTTGAGAGAAGCTATTTTCATTGCACAGCAGAATCACAAACATGCAAGTGTACTTCAAACCACCTCTTGTATCATGTCTGTTAACATCCTGTTGACCAAAGCAAGTCTCATGACCAAACCCAAACCCAAACCCAAACCCAACTTGGATGGAGGATATAACACCCCTCCCATGTAGATAAGGCAAGGGGGAAACTTGGCTGAATATATGTTAATCTACTAAACAGGGTAATTTGGCCTAGAGTATTTCCAGTTAACTTTATGGACTAGAATTTTCACACATGCCTAGCATGAAGTGGGCCCAAAAAGAAAGAAAACAAAAGGCTCCAATGAATAAAATTTATTTAACCAAAAGGCTGATAATCATTGTCCCATCTCCGAATTTAGAATGTATTATGCTTTACTACATTTAGAACAAAAATCCTCAAAATTAATAGGAATAGCTTAAAGATATTTACAAAGCATGCAGATCACCTAAATATGAAGGCTAACCCTGAGGGGTAACCTGTAAAAATTAAGGCAATGGAAAAAATGGAGGTACATCAAAGTTAATAGCCTCACCCTAAACCACACACTCTTGACACTGTACTTGGACACAAGCCCTGGTTTCAAGGCCCAAGACAAGGTTTTACAGAGGAAGTTTTATCTCACTCCAGACACAGCACTGGCTGGTGGGCCCGTTCCTCCCCCTGATTTATTGCACTCTGTGCTGAAGCTATTAATCCATCCTGAGCTTATATGCGTAAAATGTGTGGTGCTGAGTTCTAGGAATTCAAACATGAATGAGGCACCTTCAACATTTATTAGTTTTTTTGTGTTTTTCGTGTTTTTTTAATCAAGATGACTCAGAGGGTGAAACCCAGAGCGCAGAGGGTCACTGAGATCTGATTCCCTGGGGAAAAGAGCAGCCTAGATGTTACAAAGGGTGACAGAGATTAACACCTGTCAGAAAGGCATAAACACTTTTACAACCGCTCCATGAGATTCTCTGAAATACTAAGAGCACATGTGGGAAGAGACAAAGCTGCTGAATTTACTTTTGTAACCAGATGGGGCCAGAGCCAGGATGTACCAGCCAACTGTTTCCATGAAACCACATCCTAACAACCCCCCGCAATACTCAGAGGTATAGAACCAAGCGACTGCTTATTCCAGCTCGCACATCCGTGGGTCAGCTGGAGATTAGGTGAGCTGGGCTAGGCTATGCTGGGCAATCCTGCTTCAAACTGAACGTCCAGCTAGTCTTGGCCTCTCCCTCCAAGTGCACTCAGTCTTACTCCTATGAATTTATTCTAGGGCCCAGGACACTTGAGAGAAGCTATTTTCATTGCACAGCAGAATCACAAACATGCAAGTGTACTTCAAACCACCTCTTGTATCATGTCTGTTAACATCCTGTTGACCAAAGCAAGTCTCATGACCAAACCCAAACCCAAACCCAAACCCAACTTGGATGGAGGATATAACACCCCTCCCATGTAGATAAGGCAAGGGGGAAACTTGGCTGAATATATGTTAATCTACTAAACAGGGTAATTTGGCCTAGAGTATTTCCAGTTAACTTTATGGACTAGAATTTTCACACATGCCTAGCATGAAGTGGGCCCAAAAAGAAAGAAAACAAAAGGCTCCAATGAATAAAATTTATTTAACCAAAAGGCTGATAATCATTGTCCCATCTCCGAATTTAGAATGTATTATGCTTTACTACATTTAGAACAAAAATCCTCAAAATTAATAGGAATAGCTTAAAGATATTTACAAAGCATGCAGATCACCTAAATATGAAGGCTAACCCTGAGGGGTAACCTGTAAAAATTAAGGCAATCCAACAAACACATGAAAAGATGCTAAACATCACTAATCATTAGAGAAATGCAAATCAAAACCACAATGAGGTATCACCTCATACCAGCTAGAATGGCCATCATCAAAAAAATCTACAAACAATAAATGCTGGAGAGGGTATGGAGAAAAGGAACCGTCTTGCACTGTTGGTGGGAATGTAAATTGATACAGCCACTATGGAGAACAGTATGGAAGTTCCTTAAAAAATAAAAATAGAACTACCCGATGACCCAGCAATCCTACTACTGGGCATATACCCTGAGAAAACCATAATTCAAAAAGAGTCATGTACCACAATGTCCACTGCAGCACAGTTTACAATAGCCAGGACATGGAAACAACCTAAACGTCCATCAACAGATGAATGGATAAAGAAGATGTGGCACATATATACAATGGAATATTACTCAGCCATAGAAGGGAATGAAACTGAGTTATTGTAGTGAGGTGGATGGACCTAGAGTCTGTCATACAGAGTGAAGTAAGTCAGAAAGAGAAAACAAGTATCGTCTGCTAATGTATATATATGGAATCTAAAAAAATGGTACTGATGAACCTAGTGGCAGGTCAGGAATAAAGACTCAGATGTAGAGATGGATTTGAGGACACGGGGGTGGGCAGGGAAGGGGAAGCTGAGACGAAGTGAGAGAGAGGCATGGACATATATACACTACCAAATGTAAAATAGTTGGCTGGTGGGAAACAGTCGCATAGCACAGGGAGATCAGACTGATGCTTTGTGACGACCTAGAGGGGTGAGATAGGGAGGGTGGGAGGGAGGCTCAAGAGGGTGGGGATATGGGGATATATGCATGCATATAGCTGATTCACTTTGTTGTACAGCAGAAACTAACGTAACATTGTAAAGCAATTATACTCCAATAAAAATGTGAAAAAAAAATTAAGGCAATAAAATGCAGGATACTCACCGCAGCTAGAGATTTTACTTAAGAAAGAAGACAAATATGCCATCTATATGGGTGATGTGCAAATATGAATCAATATCTGTTAATTATCTCATAAGCCTAAATACATACATACATATATAATAACATTTGCAAGTAGATAAAAATAGTCAGTCTCTATGATGAGTGTATTTCTTGGGTATACTTTTGGAAAAACTTATTAGAGTATGTCAAAGGGAAATAGTAAAATAGGAAATGGAGACTAGGTGGCTTGGACAACATATTCTTAATAATTTAATTCACAGTAATAATGAAAATATGATTTTAGCATTTGGATACTTTTAATAAGAAGCAATAAAAAACTGTCATTTGCTGCAAATAAAAACTTTTCAATAGGATGGTCTCCTTATAATGCAGCTTATACTGGCAAAAAAAAAAAAAGGTGTCATATTTGTATTGTTTCCTACAATGCTTTGAGGAAAATATTACAAAGATTGCAAAACTACTTACATTTTCCAGTATGTAACATGTTTTACATCCAGAGAATGTTTAATTAATTTCCTGATTAATTTTTTAATGCTATTGCTGTTTGGCAGCTGTTTTGACAAAACTGTCTTCCTCATTAGAGAAATTCTACTTGTGAAAAGAAGTCAACCATAGCAAATGGACTTATTGAATTATCCAGCTCACCAGTTATAGAGTATAAAATGATTCATCCTCATATAATTTGATCATGAAAAATCATTTATCTTTAGCAACTGTGTTAAATTAGATATTATGCTGCAGGATAGCTGCAATTTTAAAACTGTCTGTAGTTAAAAACTTTTACAGTGTATTCGAACACTTAATTATTGCCTATTTTCTCATACCACTTTGTTATAAAAAAAAAGGTTAGTATCCAAGTAATTGCTCCACTGAGCCCACTTCTCTCACCACTTAAAAAGCATCACTTAGTTGTTTAAATGCAAAATGTCTGTCATTATTATTATTGGCTGTGCAATTTAGTGGGGACCTCATTCTTATTTTAATGTTTATAAATTAATGAATTCAGAATCAATTCATTTCTTAATAAAACCAACATAACTTAATTGGAAACTCTTCTGTGTTATTATTACAGGTACATATGAGAAGCACTGTAGCAAAGCATTTGTAAAGGTTGAGCTGATGCTTAACGTTTCTTATTCATAGTGCTAGACTCAGCATTAATATTACTTTCCAAGCTATTTATAGATTTTTGTATCTTATCTTATTTAAGGACCATGCCTGATGTATTTGAAGATTACTTTTCTGTTACAGCTAACCAAGTGGATCTAAATAGGCTTATCAACTAAAATGGAAACCTCAATGAACTAAAAATGAGCTTTTCACCTATCATTTCAGGCTATACAGATTCATTTTTCCTATTTGGGCAGTCTTTCTAGATATCTTCCAGCTAATGTATTACTCAGCTAAAAGTTAGTAAGATTATGCAGCTTTAGCTAAAATATATCTATCTACATTTTTCTATCAATATGTATCTAATCTATCTACACATAATTTATAGACAAATATATTGATATATATCCACATACCACCTACAATTTGGGGAAAAAGTCTGAAAAATTAATGACACAAATATCAAAAAAAGTTGACCTATTGAGATAACAACCAACAGGCTAAGGCATCATACAAGGAATATATATTTAGCATGATGTATTTAACTTTTCATTTTTTTCTGTTAAGTTGGGAGTCAAAGAATGGAACCTTGTTTCCAGAAGAATCACTGATGCATTTGCTAAAAAATGACAAATGAGAGAAGAGTCTTCTGATGTAAAATACGTGACTGTCTTAAGATACACAAAATTTTTAATTTTTCTCAATCAAATGTTTTGCTATTTAGCAAGCTACTCATTTCAAGAATTCCATAAAATCCTTTTTAAAAAGTCATGTATATTCAATCAACTGGTGATTCCAATCTTGGTTTAGCACACCCATCAATACTGGTTTTCATCATAGAGAAAGCTCATTCTCTGAAAATGCTTTGCATTTTTCTATAAAATGTTTTGTTAAATCACTACAGATCTAACCAAAACTGATCAACATTTTCATGATATTGTTATATAACAATTCTCTTATTTTTTCTTTATAAATCCAGGTCAAACAGTAGGAAAAAAAAAAGAGGTTGATTTTTTTTTAATTACATAAAATTATCTAAATAAAATGGTATAATTTTTATAAAAACAAAAAGTTGCATTAATACTATTATATTCTGCCTAATACTCCATCACTCAGGCAAGAATTCTATAATAAATATATGTTTTCAATTTAGATATTTTGTCTGAAATTCATTATATGTTAATTATTTTAATACAGTATATTAATTCACTATTGGACTATTACTCTCCTAGAAACATATCTCAGAAAGTAAAGCATACATTTTTTTTCTGGCTCAGGATAGCATAAAAGAAGAAAAATTATGTTATTTCCATTGCTGTAGTCAACAACAGCTTATGAAACCTTCGGAAAATCTTATGTAATGTGGTAATTACAATGTGATATAGCTTTCATTTAAAAAACAAAGTGAGACTTCCATTTCAATTAATACGGAGGAACTGGTTCCCTGCCCCGCCCCACCCCCAAAAATAATCCTCCTACAAGTAAAATAGCTTGATCAGGTGCAATGAGCTGAACTCAAAGGAAAATCAGGGAAGATACACAAAGGAGCAGAGAAGAAAGATGAAAGTACAAGCAATGGTAATAAGTCTGAACTGAGGCTGAAGCTCCCGGGGCAGGGGGTGAACACGGAGTGGGAAGAAGGTACGGGGTGGCAGTTAGTGTCAGTAATCACGGACTTTGGGTTTTAAGGGCCACATGAATGGGAGATGATACCTTGAGTTATCTTCTGGCCAGGTGTTAAGAGCTGGAATTCATAAAGTACAACTCTTAAAACCAGCCTTGAATTTAGTTATAATAATACAAACTAAAGTGAACCAAAAGTTACACAAAAGTAGTAACCTGTTAGTAAACCTTTGCTCATGGCAGAAGTAAAGGGAAAATTTGATTTTGAGATGACCCCACAGCTTAGTTTTCAAAAGAGTCTCTCCGAGAGCTCTTAAATATTAGGTATAAACATAGAGTGTAAAGGATCACGAGATTAAAAATAAATAAATAAAAGTTATAACATTGAAACAATCCAATTTCTGTAGAAGAAACAGATAAATTTATTGGGGAACTGCTCCCACGAAATTCACCAGATCCAGCTGACCTCGCAGAATTTTAGTAAATCTTTAAAAACTACATAGCTTAAAAATGTTCTATAAATTATTCCTCTACACTGAAAAGAGTGGAAAGTTCTCCTTTTAGGAAGTATAACACTGATACAAACAGAAATAGTACAACTAAAGGTAGTACAAAAGAAATTCTTAACCAATATACCTATGAATATTGATGCAAAAAATCGAAGAAAATATTAGCAAGAGGAATCTAGTATCACAATAGCAAAATAACATGCCATAACCAGTGGCAGTCTATTCTAAGAACTCAAGGTTGGTTCAATGTTTGGAAATCAGTCTATCAATATTACATACTATGAATACATCTAAGAAAGTATGTCACATGATTATCAATAATCTTCATATTACTGAGAAAGCCTTTAACAAAATCCAACATTCATTCATTAAAAACAAAAACAAAAACCTTGGGAAATCAGAAATTGAGGGATACTTTCTGAGCTTTAAGTCTCCTCTGTAAAATGAGAGGAACAACGGCCACTTCCCAGGGCTCTCTAAAGGTTCAAGAACACACAGCTTAAGTACTGGGCACCCTTCCCTTTCTCTGGGGCATTTACATTTGGACAGATATGCTTTATTTTTTTTTAACTTTTGGATTTTGAACTTTTTTAGCTTATAGAAAAATTGTAAAAATAACACCAAGAGTACTCATTCACTCCTCATCTAGATTCTCCTAATGTTACTATGTTATATAACATGATTACAATGGTCAAAATCTGGAAATTAAAATTAATATTGTTAACTGGAGACCATATTAGATTTTATCAGTTTTCCATTAACATGAATTGGACGTTGTTGCTCCCATTTTACAGAGAAGAAACTGAGGCCCATAGAGGGAAAGGGACTTGGTCAAGGTCACCCTGCTAGGATGTAGGAAGGATCAGAGATCAGCAGGATCTGATCTCAGGATCAGAGCTGAGCTGATCTCAGTTCCTAACAGGCACCAGTGTTTCCTTCCTTGGTCCTCTGCATAGGCTCTTCCCTCAGCCTAGAACATTCTTCCCTCCCTTTCATTCTTGGAGTCCAAATGCTGCTTTCACCAAGAAGTCTACCCTGACTATGCTGAGTGGTGCCCCTTTACCATGCACCAGTCTTTCCGCCAATGCGTTTGCTCACTTGTAAAGAAAAACAGCAAAAACACAATCTCAGTGCGTACTGTTAATAAGAGATATACCTAAATCATAAGGCATCGTAAATTCTGAGAATGAAAGTATGAAAAAAACATTACACCCAAGAAGTAATTGGTTTCACTTTACCAAAGTCAGGTAATGCAGGCATGAAGTGAAAAATCATTTATAGGAAGAAGACAAGATCACTATCCAATAAACTTTTACATCTCACAAGGAAAATATAACAACTCTCAACTAACATGGCATAGTCTGTGATAAAACTGTTCAATCATAGAGGATAAAAATTTCACCTTTCTGGGCTTCCCTGGTGGTGCGGTGGTTGAGAATCCGCCTGCCGATGCAGGGGACGCGGGTTCGTGCCCCAGTCCGGGAAGATCCCACATGCCGCTGAGTGGCTGGGCCCGTGAGCCATGGCCACTGGGCCTGCGTGTCCAGAGACTGTGCTCCGCAACGGGAGAGGCCACAACACTGAGGGGCCCGCGTGTCCTATAATTATATTTATAGAACCCTCTACCTAAGAGCTAGAAAATATACTCTCACTGTAAACACAGAGAAAGAAAGAAAAAAAAAAACGAATCATCTAATATCTATAGGGAAATTTTCATAAAAACCTCAAAATTTCAGGACCATATGGAACATATTTTCTGATCACTTCTGATTTGGAGAAAATGGAGTAGCTTATGTCTGAGTAATTTCTTTCTTCACCAAGGGGAACTGAAAAATATGGGGAAAATCTATTGTAGGCATCACAGAGTAGAAGAACAGTCTAGAAGATCCAAGATTCTGGAGAGCAGAGAACCACAGAGAAGTGACTTCACTTTCCCCTGGAATATATTTGTCAAATGTGGGCAAAGTACAAGATTTCAAGCATCTCAACGTGTTTTAGGGAAAGGGCCAGGACAGCTGAATAGGACAGTCATTAAGTCCTTTCTGGCTGTTTCCCAGAGCAGGAGAGATGAGATAGGAGTCATGTGGGAATAAATTCCCTTTGAGTTGGGTGTGATAGAAAACTGGTCCTGAAATACAACCAGTTTTCCCTGAAGATATCTGTCAAAGTCTGAAGTTACAGAGAGCGAGACCATAAAATGCTAAGCAGAAATTCTTGGTGAAACAGAGCTATGCTGATCAAAGCAGAGAAATGATCAAAAAAGAAAAGCCTACCAGTAACTCAGTTTAAAGTCCAAAATATAGTGTAATACCAGAGGAGCCAAAGCAGAGGTCGGGGAGGGGGGAGGAAATTAACTTCACATCTGCTTAGTCCCATGAGGTAGTTTAGATAATCAGCTCCATATCAACAAGCAGAGAAACGGTGGATTGCCTCTGGTCAAACATAAAGTCATCAGGACCTTCCATAGTTTTAAATCAAACTGACCTGCACTCAGTCAAAAATTATTAGACTCTGCTAGGAACAAGACCATATGACCAAAATCAAAAAAGAAAACAAAAGATATTAGAAGCATGTCAATAATTCACACAGACACTGGAAGCAAACTTTAAAATAACTGATCTACACATTCGAGAAACAATATTAAAAGACAGGAAAATAGGATAAAACATATACTATGTTATCTACATATACCAAACTCAAAAGCAAGCTGTAGTCAAGAGAGTGACTATGACATGACAAGAAGCAACAGGAGGACATTTTCTGAGACCATGATCTAATCATGTTGGGTTTTTTTTCCCCCTTGAGCTGAGTGCTAGATACATAGGTAGGTTCACTTTAAGAACCAGTTTACAAGGCAGAAATAGAGAGACAGATGTAGAGAAAAAACGTATGGACACCAAGGGGGGAAAGTGGCGGGTGGGATGAACTGGGAGATTGGGATTGACATATACGCACTACTATGTATAAAATAGATAACTAATGAGAACCTGCTTCAGAGCACAGGGAACTCCACTGTACAGTAGAAACTAACAACATGGTAAAACAACTATACCCCAATAAAGTAGAATAGAATACAATAAAATAAAATGTTAAAAGGCCATACCCTTGTGATTTGAGCAATTTTCCATGTTATACTTCAATAAAATGTTTACTGAAAGAGAACTCACCAGTAAGATCAATAAAAATGTAAAGATTTGGGAGTTAAGACACATAAATACTTGGTCACACAAATAAACATGTTTCTAAATACCTTTTCCATCAAAGAAGTCTTAATGGGATTATAATATATTTCAAACTTAAATGTAATTAAAGTATCAAAACTTCAGATGTAGTTAAAGTGGAACTTTTGGGGAATCTTTGAGCCTTATCTATTTTTATAATGATTTATTTGAAAGAAGTGCTGAAAATTATTGCCTAAATATTTAACATAAGAAGTTTGATAACATTAAGAAACTGGAAGAAAAAAATTGGTAAATATGAGCCTGAGCAGAAATTACACAAAAGAATAGAGTGTGAAAGATGCTGTATCTTTGTTTATCTGGGAAAAAATAATAAACTAGACAAACCTCAGACAAGACTTTTAAAGAAGTTATAAGAGACATAAAGAATAACTACGGTTATAGTAGATATTAGACAAATTTTTACAGACTTTTAATAAAAAACATCTTTTGGCCAGCGCATTTGAAAAGTTAGATGATCAGAGTAATTTCCTAGAGAAATATGCCAAAATGTATCAAATATATGTCCACACTCAATCAAGTAAAAAGTAAGTAACCTGAATATTTCTATAATTACAATTGAATTAATGGTTGAAAAGTATAGCTTTCTTGAGAGAGAGAGAGAGAGAGAGAGAGAGAATGAAAGAGACAGAGAGACCCAGATGGTTTTGAAGGAAAAGGTGACACCCGTCTTTCCAAAACTGTACCCAGGAATAGAAGATGGAATTCTTCTTACTCTGGTTGAGGCAAATGTAACTCCAGTGTCAAAATGAAAAAATAGATTAATAGGAAAAAAATAAGAATCGATTTCACTAATGAACATAGATACAGCATACCCAAAAGAAATAACAACCAAATCCAACAAGTTTTGAAAGTGACACTATATCATGAACTCATGACCCATGCTAGAGATACAATTTTATTAATATTAAAATCTCTATTATTATTCACCAAAATAAAAGGTCAAAGATGAAAAACTGTATGTTATGCCAATAGAGCTCTAACATGTATTGAATAAAATGTAATACTCACTGAGGATAAAGATAAAATCTCTTCGAAAAGCAAAGCTTTAAAATAATCACATTATCTTTCATGTGATTAAGATCACATAAAAATAAATTAAACACTCAAAATCTGGAAAAAACTATAAGTTATTATTCAAGAATATTAACCAAGGTCTAAATAAATCAGGTTTCACCAACTGTTGGATGTGAAGACTCAATACCAAAAAGAAGTCCAATTTTCCCCTTTAATATCATTTGTTCAATGAAAATTTACTAAATATTCCAATAGAGATTTTTGTAGGAACTTGGCAAGCAGATTGCAGAATGTATATGAGAGAGCAAAGGTCGGGAAAAGTCAAGACTCTCAAAGAACAAGGTCTATGGCATTCCCTCAAAGAGAGTTTTATTAGCAAGCTATATTTATTGGTGAGCATTGTTAGTTACACAATACATAACTTTACATTAGTTTAAGGAGGAATAAATTTATTTATGAACACTGGAAAGCTCTCAGAATGACTGAAAAACTGTGAGAAAGAAGCTAAGGGCTAAGTGTCCAAGAATCACTTCCTAACTACAGACTCAGTCTGTTAAGGGTTACCTCTGACCCCACACATAACGGGAAAAGCAAAATGCTTATTAATCTTTTAGAGAAATATCAGTGTAGGAAAGCAAAACACTCTCTCACACACACACACACTCACACACAAAAAGTATAAAATCACATCTTCCATTTGGCACAGAAAGAACTGTTAACATAAAGAAGTTTCAGCTTTCAAGAAGATATTCACACTACATTTGAATGACAAAGAATTCATGTCCAAAACACTATTTTTTATAATGTCCGTAAATTCGTAAGAGAACAATTTATCCCCCCAAAAATTTGAAACGGAAAAGAAAGAAAAATAGGTAATTCCAGAAGAGGAAATCTTAACGCCCATTAGCAATATGAGTATGTATTCTACCTCATTAGTAATCAAGATAAACAAATTAAAACAAAATTACAGTTTCCACTCACTTGATTAGCAAATATCTAAACACCTGACTATAATAGTACTGACAAGACAGAAGGAAATGGGGACATTCAAACACTACCAGAAGAACAACTGACTGCAAGAGTCACTCTAAAAAGTCATTAGGCTACATCTAGTTAAGTTTAGAGGTGAACATGCCCTAAGACCCAACCACAGATATATGGAAAAATATACAAAAAATATAAATATATACAAAAGTATTTGCTGGAGCATGGTTTAAAATAAAACATTAGTAACCAGGGAAGTAACCATAGAACAATGACTAAATTTTATATGCATGCCATGCAATGTAATACAAGTGAAATAGGTTAACTAAATCTTGAACCATCAACATGAATAAATATCAAAACCATAGCAGTGAGCAAAATAAAAGCTGATTTCTGAATGATTTAATGACATCTGTATAAAGTTTTAAAACATACAGAATAGTAAACGGTAATAAAGGCATCTATACGTTACAACAGTTTAAAAGCACACAAAGGAATGAAAAATACAGGAGAGTGTTTAGTTGTAAGGCTATATTTCAGAGGAGATCGAGATGGCAAAGGGGCTTCAACTGTAATTTTGATGTTTCATTTCTTAAGTTGGGTGAAGTTACCTTAGTGCTGGTTACTAATACTGTCCATACATATTTGCACTTTTGAAATAATATGAAGAATTATTTACTATTACTTGACTATCATAGTGTGATGACTTGTAAGTATCTATTTTTGAAAAGTTTTTGTCAAACAACTTCACGCCTTGGCTTCAATAGAAAGAGAGAATATGTACAACACCCAGGAGAACAGAGGAGGCAGCTCACCATCCAAAGCTCAGGCTGCTCGGGTTGCTCCTAAGAGCTGAGGGATCAACGTCTCAACACAAGTTGAAACCCACCCACCCCCGTGAGCTGGAAAGCTCTGATCTAGGAAACCGGCTACCCTACCAGAGCTGGATTACCACATCAACAGACTAGATGTCTGCTCTGTAGACTCAGACATCTGATGGTTAAGCTATCCAAGGGTCAGGGTCAGGCTAAGGGTGATCTCCTGGACATAGACACAGTACCCCGACTCACAAAGACTATTAGGAAAAAATCAGCCCACCCATCAGCTTATTGCTTTGTAGATACAGGACTATTAAACTGTTGATACAAGCATGCCCCCTGAGCAAGGGTAGTCTCTGACCCTGAAAAAACTTGGAACAGTAATAAAAATCAGTTTTCTGGGTAGCATGGAATCACGGCAGGCTGAGTTATTTGAAAAATTCGATGGTTAAAAACAATGACTTTGGTAGCCTGACAGCCACAGTCAGAACACTGACTTAGTTTGTCTCTGTAAGAAACATTTTCTTTCCGGCCAAGGCCAAGGTGATTCTCTTCAGATTGAATGGACCTATCCAAGGATGAGATCCTGCATGGTGACCCTTCCTGTGCGACTCCAAGCCCTAGAAGGCACATTATTACGCTTTTAAATAAGGAAGAGACTGCAGGAACCCCAAAGTTCCCATTTATACTCACAAAAAGTGATAAGATTTGCTTCAATTTTAACCTAAAAAGGCAGTTGTTTTGTTCATTATTTCATGATATCAATTCCTCTGCTCTATGTCCCTAAAAATATCAGGTTTAATATAACGTTAATTGGGTATAGACGTAAAGTAGATAGGTAACAATGGTTTGAGCTTCCCTTAATCCATGGTAACAACTGCATGTTTGTCCCGCTACACTTAACACAGCGGGAGTTTTCTTTATTCAATATTCCTAGATATGAACTTTATATCAAATACTGTAATTAAATTATTTGTTACACATTCTTATTCTAAAGGAGACCTATTTCTGAAAACCTAGTTTTTTTTTGTTTTTGTTTTTGTTTTTTTGCGGTATACGGGCCTCTCACTTTTGTGGCCTCTCCCGTTGCAAAGCACAGGCTCCGGATGCGCAGGCTCAGCGGCCATGGCTCACGGGCCCAGTCGCTCCACGGCATGTGGGATCTTCCCAGCCCGGGGCACGAACATGCGTCCCCTGCATCGGCAGGCGGACTCTCAACCACTGCGCCACCAGGGAAGCCCGAAAACCTAGTTTTTATTTCTTGAATCATTAAGACATTTAAGTGAGTCATATACCCTCATCAAATGGAATTATATTAATATTTACACAATCACAATTATGTTTCATGCAATATTCAGCAGTTTCTTATAGAGAGCAATTACTACAATTACTACTCAGACACTTGTTTTTTCTACCTCCTACTAGAGGGATTCATGTAGTATTATTCTGCATTCTCTAAACCCTAAGTTAAAATAATTAACTTCTAGTAGGTGACAGTGAACTGCAAAATCAATACTCTGTGAGACTCCGGTATCATAACAATATGTGACACTATTTACTCGGCACTCATTTAATTTCACTGTGTAAATGACACTTCCTTTCCAACATCACTTAGTGAATAGATATCTAGCTACTGTAGCATTTGACATTTGACCAACATTGAATATTAAGAGCTTTTCCTCAAGTGCAAGTAATTCAGCATAAATAAACTATCTGGAGGACTGGTAACACCAAAGAACTCAAGGATGGGAGATCAGGTATTAGCAAGGGTGTTGATTTTTAATATTTTCTAAGAAAATGGATTATATTCAAAGCTTTTATGACTTTTAAAAAATTACAAAAATGTTGAATATTTCCATGTATTTTATATACACATATACACTTTTTCTTAATAGTTACATAGTGCTAGTCTATGGGACACCAATTAATTTATTCAATATTCTATGGTTAAATTCAGGTTGTTTTCCATTTAAACTATTAAATAAATATTATACTTAAATGACATATGGATCTAGACAACAATTATCAAAGAATGCTAAATCATTAGGTGACACAGTGTTGAGGAACTGATGGTCCTGGTCCTGCTACCTTGGAACACTAATCAATGTTAACATCATTTTTTTAGTTTTTTTTTTGGCTTGCAGGATCTTAGTTCCCCAACCAGGGACCAAACCCATGCCCCCTGTAGTGGAAGCGTGGAGTCCTAACCACTGGACTGCCAGGGAATTCCCAATGTTAGCATCATTAAAGGTGATACAATCAGACATTTTGTACTTGATGCAACAGAGAAGCAACAGAAATGTCACAGAACCACCTATGAAGTATTATAAAAGTTTAGTCTCAAATCTAATCAAGCATCTATATCTTTTCAAATTTACAGGAAATACAAGAGTAAAGGAACAATTTAAGTGACATCCCACAGAAACTATTGGCCAAATCCAGGATGAAGGACAGTCTTACAGGAATAAAGAACCTGGTTTTTCCAACAAATCATTGGCATAAAAAAATTAAAAAAAAAAGGAGTGCTGTTATAGGAAGAAAGAGACTTATAAGATGTAACAACCACAATGGTGATGACTTTAGATTCTTATGAGAATGGGCGGCACTTTGAAAAACAGGATGAATTCCGTATGAAATGATTATTAAATATTTATAAAGACAGTATGAATTCTTCTAGAATGTCGGGGTATGGTAATGACATGGTGTTTGTTGTTGTTTTTTTTAAAGACCTTACAACTTAGAGATGCATGATGAAAAGTCTACTGCTTCAGTGATATGTTGTCTGGGATTTGTTTCAAAATACCACAGAATAACAAAGAAGCATATGCACAGAAAAAAGTTAGCAAAATATTGATATTTGATGAAGCTGTGGGTACATGAGAGTTTATTATAGTATTCTAATCTTGTACATTTGAAACTTTTCATAATCAGAGGTTACAATGTTATGACAACTAATTTTGTATGAATGGTTTTGAGTATTTGTGGGTTACTTATTTTGGATAAATTCCTAGAAACTGGACTGCTGAATCAAAATGAAAGTATTTCTTGAGATCACTACATTTTATAACACAGTTCATCGGTCACATGTAGAAATCCCTATAACCCTTATTAAAGGATTATTATGTCTTGACTGAGCCTCTCTTTTTATTGTTGAACAATGTAGCTACTATTTTGACTTGTAAAACTACTTTATTAAGAATATCAACCTTCTGCCTGCCTCATACTTTACAAAAACTCACTTTAACATAAGCATTTAAACTTGCCTATGCATTCTTCCAAACCAAGATGAGCTTAGAAATGTTCAGTAATATTTACCCACATCTTCTCCAGCTTACTACCTGCTATTAGGACCACGACTAGAAAGTGGCCAGATATTCAGAATCTTGCCTGGTACTACTGACTAGGCCTTGGTATTCCTTGTTGAAAATAAGCAGTTTCACAAAACTTTAGTATTACAACGCCATTTAGTGACCAAGACAGATCACAGAAAAACAAGACCAATCCACAAAAGTATATGAACACAGGAAAAACTTTGCCCAAGTCACAAAAATGATCAAACATCACCTCTCCTGATTAACATGCATGATTACTACTTTTTTGCCAATTACATTTTAGTCAAGGTTTAGTTTTCTCTCCTTGTAGATAACGTATATGAAGACACACAATTATAGTATTACCTCAATTCCAATTCAGAGCAAAGCCCCACTTCTTTAAACCCTCCCTGTCCCCAAATCAGCCAATAATCCTGAATCTTCTAATAGGTCCTTCCCAATACTCTCCTTATTAAGACATCCCAGGGACTCCAAGATATGTGCTCCCATGTTGCAAAACATAGTAAATGAAAATTTTCAACTACGGGTGTGCTCCTGGTGATTTATAGCTGTAGGAATTTGACAAAAGTCATAATCTGCTGCAATGTTATAGAGTTTCTTCATCATAATTTCACCTAATATGTACTTCCTTTATTTTTTAGTGATTAAGATGTTAACACATACAGCATTCATTTTACTTTTAGTTTCTCAAGAATTTTTTCCAAAATGATTTAACTAATTTTAATGTATTGAATCATATTCCGTACCATTAATTTGTTTTCCATATTTATCATGTCACCTCAAAAATAGTATTTCTCCCACTAAAGTATCAGGAAAAAAATGAGAGTTACACATTTAGCTTAGTTTGATACTAAGCAATTAGATATAAATGAAACACAAATATACATATATATATATACACACACACACATACACATACACACACAAACATACACATACACACACACACACATACACACACACACTGAAGCATTTTTTAAAAAAAATCAAGACTATATCCCCTTGGGAATGGAGCTGCATTAATACCTAAAATGTTGAAAAAGTCAAGATTTTTTTTTGCTTCCTCCTGACAGTTTCACGTTCTCTTATGCCTGGATGGCTTTGCCTGCGTTTTCATTCTTCTACCAAGAAGGCACTCCCTTCTCTGTTCATCAAGTTAACGCTCAGTCATCATTCAGCCTCAAGTTTCGGCAACACCATCAGTGAAAGCTGGTCTGGGTGTCCCTTCTCTGTGTACTCACTGCATAAATCACACCCTGAAGGACTTGCCTTACCCATCTGTCTCCAACTCATCAATAACCTTATCAGAATGTCTCATCATGCTGGCTTACCCAAGGTCAGGTGAGCAGGAGGGATGCAATGAATGTTCACTGATGCTATGCAGTGTTTCCATGACTGTGAGTCTGGTTAGAGATTTCGGGAATGACACCAGGTAAGGAAGATACTATTTCTGCAGACCTCTGTGCATTGTCAATACTTGGTCAGTTTATTACATTCACTGCAGGAGCAAGATTCCCCTCCCATTTGAAGGTCTAATAAGATAAGTCAGACGACCTAGAAACAAATGATCTAATAAAGGGATGGCTTTACTGCCATCAAATCATAATTGAGAGAGTAATGATTTGTGATTCTGTACCAGTCAACCAGAGATTCCTTTGCAAATGTGGACATCAGGCCTGTTTATATGGTATATAAGAGCAGACATCTGGCTGCAGGCATTTTCCAGAAACAGGAAAAGAGTTTAATCACTGAAGAGATGAGCAGAGGGTACATGGTGAGGGAGGGGAGTCTGCCTGTCTCCACTCAGGTGTCAGATGAGCAAGTCTTTGTTCTGAGTCTGGAGCCTTATGGTTTTCTGCTTGTATCTCACTGACCTCCATAAATATTTGCTGAATTTGTCAAGAAAATGACCTTTCAGATCTGACCAGGGTGTCCAGCCTATAACCTTCCTCTTATAAGATTTTTCTCAGCAAAGAATTTTTGTTTCATCTCCTGAATTGCCTCAGGGCACTGCCAGCAGGTTTTTGCCTGTTTAGCCAAGCAATTATCTAGCCTTTAGTGAGAGGTATTATTTTTTCACTGGTGTTACTATTTTATAGCTTTACTGTATCACAACCATATTATTTTTTTAATTATATTTTATTATACATGAAGAAGCATTTCTCTGGTAGTCCAAAATACAAAAAGCATCATTACTATTTTTGTGTGTAGTTAGCACTGAAAATACCAATTTATCTTTCCCAAATTGATTTCACATTTCACCTCAGGGTCTTCCTTTCACAAAAATGTCTGTACTCTAAGGAAGGTTCATAAACACACACCTGTTAAGGTTACACGTTCTAGAAACACTTCCACATATGGGTAAAGGACACTCTCACCCATCCTATTGCTTAAGTGAAAAAATCTGGAATTTCTCTCAGTGTTTGCTCCCTCGACATCTTGTCCTAATCCAGTTCCATCATCAGAACCCAAAGGACACAAAACCTCCAGAGAAATATCACAGCAATCTTCTGGCCTCTTCATCTGTAAGCATCACATCATTTCAAGCCATTTGGACAACAGACATAACCTCCTAACTCATCTACCTGTTGCTACTCAAACAAATCACAAAGTCATCTTTTAAAATGTGAGTCAGCTCAAACCTCAGGTTTTCCTTAGAATCTTTCAACGCCATCTCAGTCAATTTTCATAAGGTCTAAGCTTGTCACATAGCGTATATAATACCCTCCATGATTTGTCCCAAGCCCACCCCTCCAACTTCATTACTCACATTCTTCTGGAGCTACACGCCAGGCAAGATGCACTGGTTTTCTTTCTCTTATTATATTTACTTGTAAAGTTGGTCCTGCCTTATGATGTTAGGATTCATCATTTCTTCAGCTCAAAGCACTCTTGCCTTATCAATGTCTTGACTCCAGGATCACTTCCTCAGGAAGAACTCTCTGACAACCCAGACTCAACCAGCCTCCCATGCCGGTTGGTCTCTTTTCATACATCCACTCCTTTTTTCATTGTTCCCATTCCTCCTTTCTTCAAAATGAGATTTTTAAAAACATTTTTACATTAAATGTTGAAAATGACCCCAAAAAATGCTTATTAAAAACAAGCAACTTGTAGACTCTTGGATTCTGCTTCACTGCATAATTTTACTTTCTTAACACTATTCAAAAGCCAGTAAAAAGCAAAGATCTCCTGCAACGCAACTGACTATGCTCTGAACACAGGGATATAACTGCTATGGGAAAGAAAAACATGGGTATTTATGCTGATGGCAGAGATGCACATCTACAAATTAAACATATAAACAAATTTTACCTTTTTTTATGCTTTACAGCCTTGAATAAGTGTGTTGGTTGAGACGATCAGGGACAGAAATACAGAATATAGCGGGAAAAAGAAGCAGGGACAGATTCCATGTCATGAATGTAAATACAGCAAACGGGATTAACACTTAAAATAAGTAAAGCTATTCAAATGCCTCTTAACATATACTTTTCTCTAAATAGGATATTTTATGTGGGTTGTTTTGTAATCACAAACACCCTTATTTCACTCATCTGCAACCTTTGTCTTCCCTCCACTGCACCTTTCACTCCCGCAGGTAACCAATGTCAGCAACCAGGTAGATGTCTCTCCAAAACTTCCTGCTAGCTTATATAATTGTATGCTTATTCACAAAGAAACACACTTTGCCATGTTTTATAAAATTAGAAATACCATGTTCACAGCTGGGACTCGTGCTTTTCTCAATTAATAGTTACACAAGAGAACTCCCTCCAAAACAAGATGACAGTTCTAATTCATTCACTTTATTTTCTTCATAATATTCCATTGTATATAAACAGGTATCCCTGACTTTTCAAAAGTTCACTTTATGCCACTTAGCTTTCACGCAAGACCCACATTAGTACCTGTTTTGCTAACCGAAAGAAATCCACAGAGGATTTTCACTGTTAGGAAAAAATACAAAAAGCAGAAATCACATTCAGCGTTCGTTGGTCTTGCAGTGAGCCCTTACAGAGGCAGCTCGCACCTGAGCAGTGAGCGTGGCCCCGCCAAGCTCCTTCCCTGGGAACAATACTCAGCATTGAGCCGCAAGAGCTTTGTACTGTGTCTGTGAGCATCTGTGCTTTACCTCCATTTATTCTGTGTATCTGTTAGCAAGATGCAAGAAGATTGCTTCTTTGCTTTTGTGCCATTTCGACTAAGGAAAGGTTTCAAGAGAGCACTCTGCTTTCCGACAGTGGGGAAACCTCTGTATTCCACAATTTATGTCCCCATTCATTATTAGGGGTCCCTAACTTTAGTTTTTGGGTTTTCATTACACTGTATCTTTGTATAATGGTCTTCAAGTGGTCTGCATATGGGACAGATTCACAGAAGTAGAATTACTGATTATTGCTTTTAATTTAAATAAATACTCCCATATTGCATTTAAACAAAGCTGTAATAATCTTTAACCTACCAATGTAAAAAATATTTTTGTATATATTCCAATCAATAATGTTACCTATAAGTATTTTTGATATCTAATTTTATATAAATTTACACTTAGAGCTACTGGTAAGGTTTTTATCTTTTATATTTTTTTTTATAGTCAGACTTCAACCTCAATGAATTTCCTGCTCAAGTACTTACCCAATTTCTCATTGATTCATTTGTATTTTTCTCAATTTGTAAGAGCACTTTGCAGCATGATTACTGTTGTTAATAATTTTAAAGCTTTGTCATGTATTTACAAATATACTCCCCAATCTCTTGATTTTTCAATTGATTATAATTTTGCTCATCATGGTTGCTTTCTGTCGTTGTTATTTTAGTTTTTATTTAAATTGTACTATTCACTCCCATGTGTAAGGCTATGTAAAACTGAAAGGATATCTATTTTGAGGTCATTTATCTATAGGGATCACAGGTATGTGGGCAGAGCATAGGTTCCCTTGTAGAGCTTGGACTAGACACCCCAGTCATACTGGCAGACACTAGAACAGGAGGGAAGCACGAGAACTTGGCCTTTGACAAAAGGTAGGAACAACTCCCTCCAGGTTTCAACCCTAGCATTCCATCATTTACAGTCTTTGTAATCTCAGGAAGTTTCTATAAGTACTTGAAATTTTTAAAAATATTTCTGTATAACTAGTTCCACTCACTGATGAATTAGATACATATTTTTCAGTCCTATAAATCAAGGCAATCACTCATCTCTAACACATAACCAATTCTGGTCAGGAAGAAAGTCTAGCTCCAATTATTCCTAAGATCACTATAGGTGCCAGAAAATCTGTGAGAGTTCCAATTTTAAATACTTTGCCCTATTGTTATTAAAAGCACGTTTGGACTTGTCAGAAAATGAGCTCTGGTATTTGGTTCATAAAGTATGTGCAATGATTCTAAAATCACTTTTTTTCTTGCCCTAACATTTGGTTTTACAATGAGGATGAAAATATACAACTCCTCAATTCCTCAGTTACTTGGGAGTATACTCATTATGAATCAAACCCATGCTGGTGAACATACAAGGCCATGCTAAAATATCCTCTAATAGTGAAGACTTACACTTGGCTAGATTATACTTCAGTATCCATTCAGGCCAAAATAATATTGCCTATATTCTTTGATCCATCATTCTGAGTCATCACATAAGTGCTCATTTAAGAGCTTAGATAATTCAAAGCTCATTTTTACTTTGCCCATCAGAGACATTATAGTTCTTTCCTCTGCCCAAGTGAGATGTCCCACAATCACAGTGAGAATACAATTTAGGCTTCCAAAAATTTGAGGTAGACTTTGATACTGGCTCCTAAAAAGGTGCTTGTGAGACCTCTTAAGTTCATATTTGGGTTCTGCCCCCCTTTATAAGATTGTTTAAAATATGTACCAGCTCTATTGAACAGAAGTTTAAAAATGTACTGAGTATCACACTCCATCAGTAGATTTTTGATTTCTTAAAATTCTCTACCTAAGTAGGATAAATAAATTATGCCACTAATAATTATTAGAAATTCAGGTAAGAGTTTCAATCAGATACGTATTTTTTATTTTATATAAACATATGGTTACAGGACTCAAGAAGATGTAAACCCAAACTTGCCAATTATTCTTTCCTACCAAGATGGTGCCTGCGTACTGGCCAGAAAGACAGAAGTCCCTAGGGACCCAAGAATGTCTGGCACACCCACCAAAACCTTGTCTTCCAAAGTGTTCAGCAAGAAGGCAGGGGTCAAGACCTAGAGGCTGGGGTGGAGGGAGACTGAGATTCTGCTTGAGTTTTTATTCCCCAACAGACCACCACTATTCCTTTCATTGTAACTTATTTTTCAACAAAGAGTTCTCTCTCTCTCTCTCTCACACACACCTACAAAGAAACTCAACTGCAACAATGAGCCAATTCAAATATTAGCCTACACACCAGCATTCTGAGTATTGTTAAAAATATATATATCATACAACTTTATTGAATGGAGCCAATAAGAAATAGGAACTCCAGTTTCAACTGTGTCTTCATATCCCTATCATTTCTTCTCTGTTTCCCTAATCATTTATTTCTTCCATTATGGAGGCTCTTAGTTTAGTGATTGAAAACATGGACTCTGTAACATGGCTACTGGGTATAAATACTGGTAAAACGGCTCAACTGTATGGCACAGGGTAAACTGCTTGTCGTAAGTTTCACACGGAAATGGAATAATACCTACTCATCAGGTTGTTACAGGAGCTATTTGACATAATCTATGTACATTCCTAGTTGAAGGTCGGGCCCAGAGTATATATTCCATATATTGCAACTATATTTTTCTCTCATTGTCTACTTAAACTCCTCCTGTTCTTCTAAAAAATCCAATCCCATTAATTTACCTCATACTAAAAATATTACCCTGCCTTACACTATTTAGAGAAAACAGAAACAGTATCTCAGATTCCCTTGTGACATTCTAGCATTCGAATCCGTATGTTCTTCCCTCCTACTCGTTACAAAGAGCTGGTCCTCGGGCCTCCCTGGTGGCGCAGGGGCTGAGAGTCCCCCTACCGATGCAGGGGACACGGGTTCGTGCCCCGGTCCGGGAAGATCCCACATGCCACGGAGCGGCTGGGCCCCTGAGCCATGGCCGCTGAGCCTGCGCGTCCGGAGCCTGTGCTCCGCAACGGAAGAGGCCACAGCAGTGAGAGGTCCGCGTACCGCGCAAAAAAAAAAAAAAAAAAAGACCTGGTCCTCAATTTGTCTTCCACTCTTGCTCCTTGTCTGACCTACCAGGATCTCCAAGATCTCATCTTTTATTCTTATCTTTAGCTCTCTCACTTTTTTTTTTCCCACACTTTTATTCTCATTCCCCCTCCTCCTGTCTGTTTGTCCGTCTGTCTCTCCCCTGGCCCTAATCTCCACTGACATAGTCCTCATTAATATTTCCCCAAATCTCCTTGTTGATAAAGCCATAAACACTATCGGACTTTAATTGTCCTGCATTTTTTTTATTAATATTTTCTGCTCATCCTTTTGAGTGTCTCTTGCAGTTACCATGTACTCTATCAATCACATAAGTATTGTTGTTGCTCTAATTCCTCTCTGATTTTCACAGTTTCACAAGAATGGGGACATATTGGTGAACAAAATAAAAATTCCCTACTCTCATGGAACTTAACGTTACACGAGTGAGGTGGTAAGTGTAATAAACAATGAGCATAACAAGTAAGAATATTCTGTAATATGTCAAATGTGATATTTAGTATAAAAATAGGGCAGAATAAGGGGTATTAAGAATGTTAAGGTAGGAGACATAATGAACAGATGAACATTTTCCCAAAGCTGGGAGGAGGACAGGGAGTGAGACTTCTGTCAACCTTGGGGAACAGCATTCCAGGAAAAGGATACAAATGGTGAAAAGCCATAAGGAGCATGCCTAGGAGGTGGATTTTTTTTTTTTTTTTTTGAGAAAATTAAAGATTAGTAACATGAATGAAGCCAGTGGGAGTGGAGCAGAAGTTGAATAGAAAGATACCACAGTTGTAGTAGTAAGAGATGACATGAAGCCAGATAATGTAGAGTCATTGTATTAATTTCAAATTTCAAATGTCATCTGCGAGAATGGAAAGCCAGTGCAAGATTTCAAGCTGGCAGGTGGCAGGACTGACTTATTTTTAAAACGATTACTCTGGCTGCTATGCTTAAATAGCTCGGAATGGGGTGTGAGTGACAAGATTCTGAGAAGAGAGAGAAGCTACTGCAATCATCAAGGCAAGGGGTGATATTGGTTCTGACCAGAGTGAAAACAGAGGATATTAATCAGAAGTGATAGGGGTCTCGATATTTTGAAAACCCAGTAGGATGCCTAGGCAGATTAGATTTTGGTGTGTGGAACAATGGAGAAAGTCAGGAATTACTCCTTTGGGGGGATTTCTTTCTTTCCAGCATCACTGTCCATTAGGTCGTTGCTACCTTACTAGTCCTACAAATGATTCATGGATTATTCTTTCTTGTAGTTGTGGGGGGAGTTTTTATGCAAAAATGTCCTACCCTTAAAGGAAACAGATGAGAGCCTCTCTCTCTGCAAGTCCCCCATAGATGGTCTAATACCTCAATTTAGATGTGCAAGTACTTGGAATATGGGTCTCAGCTAAATAAGGAACAGAGAAAATGCCAATTTCCCATTACCCGTTTGCTTTTTTTGTTTGTTTGTTTTTGCGGTACGCGGGCCTCTCACCGCTGTGGCCTCTCCCATTGCGGAGCACAGGCTCCGGACACGCAGGCTCAGCGGCCATGGCTCATGGGCCCAGCCGCTGCGTGGCATGTGGGATCTTCACGTGCCAGGGCACGAACCCGTGTCCCCTGCATCGGCAGGTAGACTCTCAACCACTGCACCACCACGGAAGCCCATAGGTGTCTTGGTTAATGTGTGTGTATATGTATTGTGTGTGGATAGACATGCACATAAATGTGTATAACATACACAAAAGCATACACACGTGTATATACACACATTTAAAAATGGCTACCTAAATGCAAGCTCCTTAGAAATTCCATTGTATTAATTTGTCGTTGTTCAAAACTAATTCTGTCACTATATCATGAACCTGGTCTCTTTCTGAGAACATTAGAAACATTGATCATGTCAATAAAATAATAAATAGACCAATTATTTCATATAAACTCAGAATTTTAAGTACTCCTGCAACTGGATCAGGAATAAAAAAGTAAAGTAACTTTAGCCCTGGAATTTATAATAATTAAACCATATGTTTTGTCAAAATAATATTTTCTAAGACATTACAGTTCAACTTTCACATCATCAATCCTTAATAGAAAAGGAAAAGACTTCTTTAAAGTGGACCATCCCATTGTTTCTTAGATGGGAGACCCATTGATCTATTTTGGCAACAAGATATATAATGAGGGAGGGAAAGACTCACAAAACCCAGAGCTCTGAAGCATATGCAGCTGCATATTAACGACTGCATCTTTTACATTCTGCCTAGAGTTCCCTACCTGTAGAAAGTTGCATAACCACTGTCAAAGAGATTTAAAAGGCTTCCATTAATTTGCAATGGCAGCAATTAGCAGCAATGATGCTAAGCCTTGCTAGATTTCAAGCTGTCAGTGTCTGGTCATTTAAATGTAGGTTTGTTTTCTTTCTAATAAATTTGCACTATCATCTGGTGAAACACATTTATATAGATGAAAAATATTTTCGTGGGTAAACATTTCCTAGATACCTAAGTATATTTATAAACGATATTTGAAGTCTCAGATTTGAACCCATGAGGTATATAATGACCTTGTAAAGAAAGGAAGGAAATATCAAATATTAGAAATACTTAAGAAATAGAAAAATACGTTAGAGATCAAAATCACTGAAGTCACAGAAATAGTAATCCACTGTGTTACAAAAATCCTGTAGTGAAGTTATGGCATGAAGGGGAAGCATAAGATCAGCTGTCAGGAGATCAGAGTTAGAACACTTGCCCTACTAAAAAAATGTGTTGCAGTAAGCAAATCCCATTTCCTACGGTCATCAGGTTTTCATCTGACAGATTTTGAAGTTGACTTAGAAAATATTTTCGCCTAACAGTGGCATAAGCAGAGTAGGAAATCCTGGACCATCCTTAGCCCCCAAAACACACAAATTCAGCAAAAATTCACAAACCTCCTCTGAGGGAAACCCAGAAATTAATTGAAAATCTCCTGCATCCAAGAAGAACACAAAACCAGACTCAATGAAGTTGGTAGGAAGATTCAGGACACACACTAAGTGGAGTCCCTGCCCCCATTGCATTGCCATAGGATCAAGAAGAGATTCTATAGCTCTCAGCTTCACTCAAGAGAGGGAAGGGCTTGATTTGTGCATCCAGAGGCCTAACTTCACCAAAGAATGAGCATGTGTCTCATCAATCCTGTAGACCTGATAGGTCTGACACAGTCTGACCACCCAGTGGAGCACAGAGGCAGTAGCTAGTAGATACAATATACCCTCCCCCATGTATAACACAGAAGAAGTGAATAAAAAATTCCAGCTCCCAGCTTCTCCCTGTGGAGGAAAAGATTGATCCATGCATCCAATACCACAAGCTGGTATCTGATTTGCTAGTCTTGGAGCTCTAGTGAGTCCAACACAGTCTAACCACCTGGGGGAGAACAGAGATGGCAGTATAGACAACACATTTCTCCCCCAGCTCCGTGCAGAGTAAGTGGGGAAAGACCATAGTTTCCTGCTTCTCTGGGAGGGAAAGATGTGACAGAGGCCTTCAGAAGCTCTGGCCAGACAGAATGATCAAGGTCTTCTCCTGAGCAAAGCCCATCTATAAAGACAGAGAGGTGCCTGCTTTGTCTAATGTGCAGGCACTTAAACAGTGAGTCAGGAAAAATGAAGAATAACAAAGATGTTCCAAACAAAGGAACAAGATATATCTTTACAACCTGATTCTAATGAAATACATATATTTGATTTACCTGACAGAGAATTAGAAATAACTATTATATAGATGCATGCTTACTAAAGTTAAAGACAGCAATGCATGAACAAAGTGATCATTTCAAAGAGACAGAAAATATTTTAAAAAAAATTATCAGAAAGAAATCACAGACCTAAAGTAGATAATACTGAACTGATACATTCACTATAGGGGTTCAATATCAGACTCGATCAAGCACAAGAAAGAATTAGTGAACTCAAAGACAAGTAATTGGAAATAATTCAGTCAGAGGAGGAAAAAAGATGAAAAAGAATGAAGAAAATTTAAGGGACTTATGAATACCATCAAAAGGAACAATATGCACATTACAGAGGTCAGAGAAGGAGAAGAGAAACCAACAGAAAGCTTATTCAGAGAAATAATGGTAGAACATTTCTCAAATATGGGGGAGGAAATGGAGACCCAGATCCAAGAAGCCCAAGATACACTATATAAGAAATCTATGCTAAGGCACATTATAATCAAATTGTGAAAAGTCAAAGAGAATTTTGAAAGAAGCAAAAGAAGAACCACTTGTCATATACAAGAGAATCCCTGTAAGACCATGAGTGGATTTCTCAGTAGAAATCTTGCAGGACAGATGGGAGAGGGATAATATATTCAAAGTGCTGTATAAAAAAATAAATAAAAGAAAACATCAACTAAGTATACCTGTCAAAAGTGTCCTTCAAGAATGGAGAAAGATTTTCAGACAAACAAAAGCAAGTGAGCTGGTCGCTACTAGAACTGCCTAACAAGAACTGCTAACAGAAATTCTTCAAGTTGAAAACACACGATGTTAAACAGCAACATGAGAGCACAGGAGAGTATGAAAGTTAAAAGTAAATAGATAAACACAGAATACTGTATTACTGTAATGGTGGTGGGTAAATCACTTATAATTCTAGTATAAAAGTTAAAAGAAAAAAAGTATTAAAAATAACTATAACCAAAATATATAAAAACATAAGCAATATGAATAGATTATGACAACAATAACAAAGTAGGAGAGAACAAGTTAAACCGTAGAGATTTTGTATGCAACTGAAATTATCAGCTTAAATTACAGATAAATAGACTTATAATTTACTATGTCCCAAGGTAACCACAAAAAAAAAAAAAAGAATCACACATATTGATACAGAAAATATTAACAGAACACAAAGGATGACAGCAAAGAGAAAAAAAGATAGAGAACTAAAAGGTTAAAAGAAAAATGCAAAATGGCAATAGTGAGTTCTTCCCCATCAATAATTACTTTAAATGTAAATGGATTAAACTCCATAGTCAAAAGACAGAGTAGCTGAATGGATAATAAAACAAGACTCAACTAAATGCTGAGTACAAGAAACTCACACCAGATTTAACTCACACCAGGACACATGTAGTCTGAAAGTGAAGGAATGAAAAGAAGATATTTGGTTTCAGTGGCCACCAAAAGAGAGTAGGGATGGATCTACCTTTATCAGACAAAACAGACCGTAAGTCAAAAACTGTCATGAGACAAAGAATATTATACAGTGATAACAGGGAAATATAACAATTATAAATATATATGCACCCAATTTCAGAATAACTATATCTACAGAGCAAACACTGACAGAACTAAAGGAAGAAATAGCAATAAATAATAGTAGGAAACTACAGTATAGATCATTTTCAATAATGGATAGAAAATCCAGATTGAAAATAAAGAAACAGGGCCTCCCTGGTGGCACAGTGGCTAAGAATCAGCCTGCCAATGCAGGGGGCACGGGTTCGAGCACTGGTCAGGGAAGATCCCACATTGTCATGGAGCAACTAAGCCAGTGCACCACAACTACTGAGCCTGCACTCTAGAGCCTGTGAGCCACAACTACTGAGCCTGCATGCTGCAACTACTGAAGCCCATGTGCTTAAAGCCTGTGCTCCACAACAAGAGAAGATAATGCAAGGAGAAGCCTGCGCACCGCAACCAAGAGTAGCCCCTGCTCACTGCAACTAGAGAGAGCCCACACACAGCAACGAAGACCCAGTGCAGCTGAAAAGATGGAAAGGAAAGGAAAGGAAAGGAAAGGAAAGGGAAAGGGAGGGGAGGGGA
>NW_006787829.1:1228181-1261471 GCF_000442215.2 Lipotes vexillifer
GAGGGGAGGGGAGGGGAAGGAAAAAGAAAGAAAGAAAGAAAGAAAGAAAGAAAGCGGAAAAGAAAGAAACAGCAGACTTTAACAACACTCCAGGCCAAATGGACTTAACAGATGTATACAAAAGTTTCCACCCAACACCACCAGAATACATATTCTTCTCAAGCACACACAGATCATTCTCCAAGATATAGCATATCTTAGATTACAAAACAAGTCCCAACAAACTTAAGATTAAAATCACACCACGTATCCTTTATAACCACAAAGGAATAAAACTAGAAATCAGTATCAGAAGGAAAACTAGAAAGTTCACCAATATGTGGAAATTAAACTACACACTCTTGAACAATGATTAGGTCAAAAAAGAAATCAAAAAGGAAATGAGAAAATAACTCAAAACAAAAACACAGCATACAAAAATTACGGGATGTAGAAAGACAGAAGTTCATACTAATACCTACATTAAAAAAGATTCCAAACAAAATGCCAAAGTTCATACCTCAAGGAACTAGAAAAAGAACAAACTAAGCCCAAAAGTACAAGGAAGGAAATAAAGATTAAACTGAAATGAATGAAACATAGAAGAGAAACACAATAGAAAAAAATCAATGAAACAGGTTTTTTTTTAAAGATAAACAAAATCGACAAACCTTTTGGTACACTAAGGTAAAAAAGGCGATTCAAATAAAATCAGAAATGAAAGACGAGACATTGCAACCAGTGCCACGGAAATAAAAAGGATCATAAGGCAACAGTTATAGGTCAATATACTGTGTAACCTAGAAGAAATGGGTAACCTAGCAATATACAGCCTATTCAAGACTAAATCATGAAAAAATAGTCTCAAAAGACTTAAAATTAGCATATAGATTAAATCAGTAACCGAAAAGCTCCCAGTAAAGAAAAGCTCAGGACCAAATGACTTCATTAGTGAATTCTACCAAACTTTCAAAAAATAATTAATAGCAAGCCTTCCAAAACTCTTCCAAACAACTGAAGAGGAGGAAACACTTTCAAAACATCATCTACATTTAACAGTGAAAAAACTAGTAACCCGATTAAGAAATGGGCAAAAGTCTTCGCTAGACATTTCTCCAAAGATGACATACAAATGGACAACAGGTATATGAAAAAATGTTTAATGTTACTAATCATCAGGGAACTGTAAATCAAAACCACAATGAGTTATCAGCTTACATCTGTCAGGACGGCTATTATAAAAATTGAAAAGACAACAAATATTGGGGAGGATGTGAAGAAACTGGAATCCTGCACACTGTGAGAATGGAAAATGGTACAGCCACTGTGGAAAACAGTACAGGGGGTCCTGAAAAATTAAAAATAGAATTACCTAATGAGCCAGACATCCCACTTCTGAGTATTTATCAAAGAGAATTGAAATCAGAATCTCAAAAAGAGGTGTTAGCGCTCCTATGTTTATTGCAGTACTATTCATAATACCTAAGATGTGAAAACAACCTAAATGCCCACTGGCATCCTAAATGGATGGATAAACGAAATGTGGTACATACATCCAATGGAGTATTATTCAGCCTTAAGAAAGAAAGAAATTCTGCAATATGTGACAATACGGATGAACCTTGAGGACATTATGCTTAGTGAAGTAAGCCAGTCACAGAAAGACAAACACCACATGATTCCACTTCCACAAGGAATCTATAATAGACAATTCATAGGATGAAAGAGTGAAATGGTGCTTGTCAGGCTCCGGTGTGAGGGGGAGGGGAATATAGTCAAAAATAGACTAGCAGCGGAAGCAAGTACAAATAAATGAAAGGCTAACTCGGAATGAGTAGAACACACAGAGGTTTATATTTCTCACATAAAAAGAAGCCTGGAGCTAGGCTGTTCCTGACGTTGGTACAGACTGAAGAATACCAGCGTCTAAGTCAGGGTCCAGGTCTTTGTAATTCTCCCACTGCTGCATCAGTCAAGAAGAAATAAAGAGAGGATGCTTCAATCAGGAAAGCAAAGGCTTTCCCAGTAAGCTCCAGAACTGTGTCACACACTCATTCATAGTTACAATGAAGATATTACTCTTTAAATTTCCAATTATCTATAATAGAATCTGGCCAATGAGGAGAAGTTTAAAACTGGTTACAGTTGCTGTTTGCATCTGCCACAGTGGAGGATCTATGTATAGCCCGGTAGAGAACATTAATCTGCCCCACAGTCATATGTTCCAGTTCCGAAAGTACTGTTTAGTCTGCCTGAGGTCAACCATATGTCTAGTATTACTGTCTCCCCTATTTCTTGTTGAAAGGATGAAGAGTAAGTTTCAATGAACATTAGCTCATATTATCACCATTATCACTTAGAGTAAAAAAAACACTAGTGGTTTCTCTACATAGCCCTCATTTTGTATCTAGAAATCGGAGACCGCATTTCTTGTCATTTCAGATCTACACAACACTGCCAGCCAGTTCACAAGTGTGAAGCAAGTATCTTTGAGCAGTGAAATCCTTTCATAGAATATGTGAACTTCTTTCCAGAGGAGAGGACAAATCACCATCAGGGTTTCTCTGAGATAATCATGTCTTCATCAGCCCTGCACATGAGAAGCCTTCATGTACCGTGCATCTGCAGAAAGAACTGACAAACACGAGCAGAGGGAGAAGACTGAAAAACCACTGTTCTAGAAGCACAGCACTATGGGGCCTCTTGCTGGAAAGACAAACAGCTTCCTTGGCTGCACGACCCCTACGCCCTTCTCTGTGGTACAAGGATTAATACTTTTAATGATATGCTTGAGTCAAGACTAATTTTAAAATTCTGTTCAAGAAGTCCCTTTGAGAGACTGTAGGAAGCTGTTATTCGACTTAAAATAAAGTTTATATCAAGCATAAATGGAGTAAAAGACTGTTTGAAATGATGGCTCTGTTAACGGACATGTCCACTTGGGTATATCAACTTATTGCTGTTTTACACTGATCAGTTCCTGGCACACCTAAAAAGCTTCAGTTTAGGATGCTGTACTATACAAAGCTCAAGCTTGCCTGTACTATTACTTGGATATTAAGCTAATTGTTATAATATAACTTTTGTTGACACCTTAGCAGAAAATTGATTATGGCATGAAAGTATGTGCTCAGTTGGTCTCACATATGGAAAATCGTAATTGTAGAGCTTTTGGACACAGAAATATATCTTCACAGCAATAGAAATAAAGAATTGATTCTATCGACTAAGACTGCATATAGCATCTGTTATTCAGTATTCAAAGGGTGCTTCCAGCATGCACAGATGGAAAAACAAAGCCCTTTTAAAAGTTGCGTCATTTTAATGAAGGGTATTTAATATAGCATGGCACTTTTAAAAATTATTAAAATATTCATACTAGAAAAACATTTGGTCAACTTTTTAAAATGTTCCATTCAGTTACTCTATATTTTTAAAGAATATGAAAATTAACTTTAATAAATTGTAGGTTACTCCTAAAATTAGCAAAAACTACCCACATTCCCATAATATCATATTCCCCTAACTGTTCCCACTGACTTCTCTCCTTATAAGGACTCTATTTGAGTTTTATATAGAGGATGGACTAAATTCAACGGATACTTGCTGTTTATTCATGAGATATCACAGCCAACAAAAGAAAACTATTCTTGATAAATATTTTTATTCTTCGTCAACAATCATTCCTTCCATCTTTTCTACCTAATAATGCATTTTAATAAGTTCTAACTAGCCAGAAAGCACACTAATGCTTGCTATGTTAATGGCCCACTTTTTAGGTTCACAGGTAAATTTCTACTTTTTTTTTTTCCATTAAATTGCTATTTTGCTACTTATGTCTCCTTAACAGAGACTGTTTCATGAGAAGATGTTTCTCTAGGCAATTTTTCCTTAGCAATAAATATCTGCAGTGAAAGAGAAAATTAAATCTATATTACATATGGATAAGTGTAAGCACTGCAAAACCAACAATATTTAAGGGAATTGTAGACTGGGCCATGATGAGACTGCCAATCACAGTGGCCACTGAAGATGGTTCTGATCATTACACAAGAATTTCAACTGTAAGAATGGGTAAAAATCTACATTTTTCCTAAGGATATGAAAAAATATTCTTTTCTCTTTTTTTCTTTTCTTGCAGTACGCAGGCCTCTCGCTGTTGTGGCCTCTCTTGTTGCGGAGCACAGGTTCCGGACGCGCAGGCTCAGCGGCCATGGCTCATGGGCCCAGCTGCTCCGTGGCAGGTGGGAATCTTCCCGGACCAAGGCACAAACCCGTGTCCCCTGCATCAGCAGGTGGACTCCCAACCACTGCGCCACCAGGGAAGCCCGAAAAAGTATTTTAATTGTAAAAACATCACCTGTATTTCACCCATACTTCAGAAAATATTCAATTGCATGTTCTGGGAAGAGCCATGCTCTGATAGAGAATATCGGAGTTGTATATATGTATAGATAGGTGACAGATGATAGAATATAGTTTAAAGAATAATAAAGTCAAAATAATTAATTTCAAACATGCTATAGATTTAAAAGAAAATGCAAAGAAAAATAACTTGTACTCATTCAGGGCTTGACTCTTCATTTGTTAGACAGACCTCCTATGTCTTTGTGCATGTATTTATTTTTAACTGAATGAAGTACATATTTTTCATTTCCACTTAATCTAAGAGCAACTACAGAAATCTTCAATATTTAACTGTAATCTGGTATATTTTCCAACCTAACTGGTCATTCTTTGATTCATGTTGTTGTTTGTTTTGTCTTCTTTTGTGCTGTTTGCCACTCTGTTAAATAGTAAAAGGGCAAAGTAAATAAAAATTTTTGATAGAAGATGACAAAAGTTTCTTATAATTAAAATATTTCCTTTCATTTCCAAACCAGGTAAAACAAAAGTGACTTAATCAATTAATTCCCTAAGTATTTAGAATCTTGTTGTGATTTGCCTACATTTTAGGATAAAACAAGGAATGAACATGAGTCCTTCCCTCAAAAAGCTTGCAGTATAGACACATTCACAGAAAGATAGAAAAGATGAAAAGGCAGACGGCTATGTACCAGATGACGGAACAAGATAAAACCCCAGAAAAACAACTAAATGAAGTGGAGATAGGAAAACTTCCAGAAAAATAATTCAGGCTAATGATAGGATGATCCAGGACTTCGGAAAAAGAATGGAGGCAAAGATCAAGAAGATGCAAGAAATGTTTAACAAAGACCTAGAAGAATTAAAGAAGAAACAAACAGAGATGAACAATACAATGACTGAAATGAAAACTACACTAGAAGGTATCAATAGCAGAATAACTGAGGCAAAAGAACTGATAAGTGACTGGGAAGACAGAATGGTGGAATTCACTGCCACAGAACAGAATAAAGAATGAAAAGAAATGAAGACAACCTAAGAGACCTCTGGGACAACATTAAACTCAACAACATTCGCATTATAAGGGTCCCAGAAGAAGGAGAGAGAGAGAAAGGACCCGAGAAAATATGTGAAGAGATTATAGTCGAAAACTTCCCTAACATGGGAAAGGAAATAGCCACCCAAGTCCAGGAAGCGCAGAGAGTCCCATACAGGATAAACCCAAGGGGAAACACACTGAGACACATAGTAATCAAACTGGCAAAAATTAAAGACAAAGAAAAATTATCAAAAGCAGCAAGGGAAAAACGACAAATAACATGCAAGGGAACTCGCATAAGGTTAACAGCTGATTTCTCAGCAGAAACTCTACAAGCCAGAAGGGAGTGGCATGATATACTTAAAGTGATGAAAGGGAAGAACCTACAACCAAGATTACTCTACCCGGGAAGGATCTCATTCAGATTTGATGGAGAAATTAAAACCTTTACAGACAAGCAAAAGCTAAAAGAATTCAGCACCACCAAACCAATTCTACAACAAATGCTAAAGGAAGTTCTCTAAGGGGGAAACACAAAAGAAAAGGACCTACAAAAACAAACCCAAAACAATTAAGAAAATGGTCATAGGAACATACATATCAATAATTACCTTAAACGTGAACGGATTAAATGCTCCAACCAAAGGACACAGGCTTGCTGAATGGATACAAAAACAAGACCCATATATACGCTGTCTACAAGAGACCCACTTCAGACCTAGGGACACATACAGACTGAAAATGAGGAGATGGAAAAAGATATTTCATGAAAACGGAAATCAAAGGAAAGCTGGAGTAGCAATACTCATATCAGATAAAATAGACTTTAAAATAAAGAATGTTACAAGAGACAAGGAAGCACACTACATAATGATCGAGGGATCAATCCAAGAAGAAAATATAACAATTATAAATATATATGAACCCGACACAGGAGCACCTCAATACATAAGGCAACTGCTAACAGCTACAAAAGAGGAAATCGACAGTAACACAGTAACAGTGGGGGATATTAACACCTCACTTACACTACTGGACAGATCATCCAAAATGAAAATAAATAAGGAAACAGAAGCTTTAAATGACACAATAGACCACATAGATTTAATTGATATTTATAGGACATTCCATCCAAAACAGCAGATTACACTTTCTTCTCAAGTGTGCACGGAAAATTCTCCAGGATAGATCACACCTTGGGTCACAAATCAAGCCTCAGTAAATTTGAGAAAATTGAAATCATATCAAGTATCTTTTCTGACCACAACGCTATGAGATTAGAAATGAATTACAGGGGAAAAAAACGTAAAAAACACAAACACATGGAGGCTAAACAATACATTACTAAATCACCAAGAGATTACTGAAGAAATCAAAGAGGAAATCAAAAAATACCTAGAGACAGGGCTTCCCTGGTGGCGCAGTGCTTGAGAGTCCGCCTGCCGATGCAGGAGACGCGGGTTCGTGCCCCGTTTCGGGAAGATCCCACATGCCGCGGAGCGGCTGGGCCCGTGAGCCATGGCCGCTGAGCCTGCGCGTCCGGAGCCTGTGCTCCGCAAATGGGAGAGGCCACAACAGTGAGAGGCCCGCATAACGCAAGAAAAAAAAAAAAAAAATACCTAGAGACAAATGACAATGAAGACACGACAATCCAAAACCTATGGGATGCAGCAAAAGAAGTTCTAAAAGGGAAGTTTACAGCTATACAGCCTACCTCAAGAAACAAGAAAAATCTCAAATAAACAATCTAACCTTACACCTGAAGGAACTAGAGCAAGAACAAACAAAACCCAAAGTTAGCAGAAGGAAAGTAATCATAAAGATCAGAGCAGAAATAAATGAAGATAGAAACAAAGAAAACAATAGCAAATAAAACTAAAATCTCGTTCTTTGAGAAGATAAACAAAATTGATAAACCGTTAGCCAGACTCATCAAGAAAAAGAGGGAGAGGACTCAAATTAATAAAATTAGAAATGAAAATGGAGAAGTTACAACAGACACTGCAGAAATAAAGCATCCTAGGAAACTACTACAAGGAACTCTATGCCAATAAGATGAACCACCTGGAAGAAATGGACAAATTCCTAGAAAGGTACAACCTTCCAAGACTGAAGCAGGAAGAAACAGAAAATAGGAACAGACCAATCACAAACACTGAAATTGAAACTGTGATTAAAAATCTTCCAACAAACAAAAGCCCAGGACCAGATGGCTTCACAGGTGAATTCTATCAAACATTTAGAGAAGAGCTATCACCCATCCTTCTCAAACACTTCAAAAAAATTTCAGAGGAAGGAACACTCCTAAACACATTCTATGAGGCCAACATCACCCGGATACCAAAACCAGACAAAGATACTATAAAAAAAGAAAATTACAGACCAACAGCACTGTTGACTAGAGATGAAAGAATCCTCAACTAAATACTAGCAAACCTAATCCAACAATACATTAAAAGGCTCATACACCATGATCAAGTGGGATTTATCCCAGAGATGCAAGGATTCTTCAATATACGCAAATCAATCAATGTGATACACCATATTAACAAATTGAAGAATAAGAACCATATGAGCACCTCAATAGATGCAGAAAAAGATTCTGACAAAATTCAACACCCATTTATGATAAAAAACTCTCCAAAAAGTGGGCATAGAGGGAACCTACCTCAACATAATAAAGGCCATATACGACAAACCCACAGCAAACATCATTCTCAATGGTTAAAAAACTGAAAGCATTTCCTCTAAGATCAGGAACAAGACAAGGAAGTCCACTCTCACCACTATTATTCAACAGAGTTTTGGAAGTCCTAGCCATGGCAATCAGAGAAGAAAAAGGAATACAAATTGGAAAAGAAGAAGTAAAACTGTCACTGTTTGCAGATGACATGATACTATACATAGAGAATCCTGAAGATGCCACCAGAAAATTACTAGAGCTAATCAATGAATTTGATAAAGTTGCAGGATACAAAATTAATGCACAGAAATCTCTTGCATTCCAATACACTAATGATGAAAAATCTGAAAGAGAAATTAAGGAAACACTCCCATTTACCATTGCAACAAAAAGAATAAAATACCTAGGAATAAACCTACCTAGGGGGACAAAAGACCTGTATGCAGAAAACTATAAGACACTGACGAAAGAAATTAAAGATGATACCAACAGATGGAGAGATACACCACGCTCTTGGATTGGAGGAATCAATACTGTGAAAATGACTATAATACCCAAACCATCTACAGATTCAATGCAATCCCTATCAAATTACCAATGGCATTTTTTATGGAACTAGAACAAAAAATCTTAAAATTTGCATGCAGACACAAAAGACCCGGAATAGCCAAAGCAGTCTTGAGGGAAAAAAACGGAGCTGGAGGAATCAGACTCCCTGACTTCAGACCATACTACAAATCTACAGTAATCAAGACAATATGGTACTGGCCCAACAACAGAAACATAGATCAATGCAACAAGATAGAAAGCCCAGAGATAAATCCACACACCTATGGTCAACTAATCTATGACAAAGGAGGCAAGGATATACAATGGAGAAAAGACAGTCTCTTCAATAAGTGGTACTGGGAAAACTGGACAGCTACATGGAAAAGAATGAAATTAGAACACTCCCTAACACCATACCCAAAAATAAACTCAAAATGGATTCGAGACCTAAATGTAAGACCAGACACTATAAAACTCTTAGAGGAAAACATAGGAAGAACACTCTTTGACATAAGTCACAGCAACATCTTTTTTGATCCACCTTCTATAGTAATGGAAATAAAGACAAAAATAAACAAATGGGACCTAATGAAACTTCAAAGCTTTTGCACAGCAAAGGAAACCATAAACGAGATGAAATGACAACCCTCAGAATGGGAGAAAATATTTGCAAATGAATCAACGGACAAAGGATTAATGTCCAAAATATATAAATAGCTCATGCAGCTCAATATTAAAGAAACAAACAACCCAATCCAAAAATGGGCAGAAGACCTAAATAGACATTTCTCCAAAGAAGACATACAGATGGCCAAGAAGCACATGAAAAGCTGCTCAACATCACTAATTATTAGAGAAATGCAGATCAAAACTACAATGAGGTATCACCTCACACCAGAAAGAATGGGCATCATCAGCAAATCTACAAACAACAAATGCTAGAGAGGGTGTGGAGAAAAGGGAACCCTCTTGCACTGTTGGGGGGAATATAAATTGATACAGCCAGTATCAAGAATAGTATGGAGGTTCCTTATAAAACTAAAAATAAAATTACCATATGATTCAGCAATCCCACTACTGGGCATATACCCAAAGAAAACCCTAATTCAAAAAGACACAAGCACTCCAATGTTCACTGCAGCACTATTTGCAATAGCCAGGTCATGAAAGCAACCTAAATGCCCATCGACAGACGAATGGATAAAGAAGATGTTGTACATATATACAATGGAATATTACTCAGCCACAAAAAGGAATGGAAATGGGTCATTTGCTGAGACGTGGATGGATCTAGAGACTGTCATAAAGAGTGAAGTAAGTCAGAAAGAGAAAAACAAATATTGCATATTAACACATATATGTGGAACCTAGAAAAATGGTACAGCTGAACTGGTTTGCGGGGCAGAAATTGAGACACAGATGTAGAGAACAAACTTATGGACACCAAGGGGGAAAAGCTGCAGGGGTGTGGGGATGGTGGTGTGCTGAATTGGGGGATTGGGACTGACATGTGTACACTGATGTGTATAAAACTGATGACGAATAAGAACCTGCTGTATAAAAAAATAATAAAACTCAAAAATTAAAAAGAAAAGAAAAATCTTGCAGTATAGAGGGGGAGAAAGGCCCAGGACTATAATTTATGTGTCATACAAATACACACAAGTATTATGGTTCCTTTTCTGTTGCTCCTGAAATATATCTAATCACCTAGAAAAGCATCAAATAAACTTGCCAATTCCTTCAATATATGGTCTTTGAGCCTGTTATATGCCTGGCTAATGTAAAAATACAAAAAAGAATGCTAACTTAACACTGACCTCATGAAGCTTACAATCTAGCATGAAAAAAATTTGACCTCCATTATAAAGAAGATTCTGTTTGATGATGTACTGACTTGTTGGGGTAATATCAAAATAATTCCTATGTTGAAAATTTAAAAATTACTTAGGTTACACATACTTTTCAAAAGTACATGTAATAATATTATGCGACAATCGTGCTTATTCTTGATTAATTATTAAAAGGCCAAAATTGTTTTATTTTAGAAATAATGCTCCTTCATGGCAGAACTCCTCTTCCCTTGTCTCCTTTGCCCTGAATAAATTCTGATTCTCAAGAGTCCAGCCAGCTTTAGCAACTGGTGACCAGTACACCAAGCACCACTAGAGCCCTGTATTCAAAATTGTCCCTGTTTTTCTTTAACCTTTCCCTGTTTCTTCCTCTAATTAGAAAAATAACCCTGTCTAGGGTTCCACTCTCATAGAATCATGGGAGGTGACAACATAATTAATCAAAGTAAACTAAGGGCTACACGTCATGATGGTAGGAACACAAATACTTGAATCATTAGGAACTAAATTATAATTCTAGCTCTCTCATTTATTAACAATCAAAAATTATTTAATTTTCCTGAGTCTAAACATATGTAATTATAGAATAGATATGACACCCCTATCAGCACAAAGAGGTACATGAAATTCAATTAACATTATAATAGAAAAAAGTATCCAGAATGATGGCTTACACATGATCAGTTAGCGAATTAATTACTTTTGGTACCAGATTGTATTTTAACTGATGACTTCACTTCCTGAAGCTTAAAAAAATGGTGGACATCCTTGGTGCCTTGCTAACTAGAATATAATTTCCACGTGAACTTAACAGCGTACCATCAAAACAATTCCTTATATAGTATTTATTCCTATCTTTATTTCTAAGCCTTTAAACTAAAAGGTAGATTGTTAGATGATGCAATGTAGGTAAAACTCCATGACTGACTTGTCACATAGTAAAAAGCCTGTAATACGATTTGTCATTATAAATAAAATATGAGAAGATGAAGCTTTAAATGGGTTTATAGTTTACATTTTGTTTATTTTAATTGAAAAAATGCAACTAATCCTACATGAATTTTTCCACAAAGCCTGCAAGATTGAAAAATAAATGTGGCATCAGTATGATTTATGCCCCAATAGACTACTTTTCCTAAAAATCTCAATTAAGCTTCCTCTAGGGCTAGCAGTTTTGAACGAAAATATTGTAGTTTTCCCTTGCTGCCTCCAGTAGAAATAGTTCTAAAGTTAACTAACACTTTTATCTTTGTAGCACCATAGAGGAATACAGAAGGGCCAAAATCTTGAGATATGTCAAATTACTTTTGGAAATAATGACTTGTTGCCATGGTAACCTGGAACCTAACGAATCTATCACAAGATCTCAGTCCAGGTATGAAATGAACTACACTGGAGATTTTAAAATAGTGACTCAGTTGCCTGAATCAGAAATGAGTTTCATATTCTTTTTTTCTTCAACTATTAGACAGCAGAGTATCATCTAGCAAATGAACCCTTAAAGTGTGATTTTTTTTTCCAAAAAAAGTGGAGAATTACCATGTATAGAACTGATTTTAAAAGAGGATGTTGGTAACACCTTCAAAGTAATCTTTAAACATGTGTCCTTTTCTTTTTCTTTTCTTTTTTTTTTTTTTTTACAGTACACAGGCCTCTCACTGTTGTGGCCTCTCCCATGGTGGAGCACAGGCTCTGGACGCGCAGGCTCAGCGGTTATGGCTCATGGGCCCAGCTGCTCTGCAGCATGTGGGATCTTCCCGGACCGGGGCACGAACCCGTGTCCCCTGCATCGGCAGGCGGACTCTCAACCACTGCGCCACCAGGGAAGCCCAACACGTGGCCTTTTTGATTGTACTTCTCCTCTCACCTGACAGGTATCAGTAGTTTCTTATGCACAGGAAGGGCAGCCACGTTAGACCTATGGTACCATTTTTCATTTTTCTTAGATTGAGTTATGAACATTAATTAAGGAAACAACACAGTGGCAAGAGGGAAAAGTAATATATTCTTACTTGTAGAGATCAGCAATGATATCTATCCTACCAACTGGGAGAAATGATTTACGAAATTGTGCTGTTGTACGATACAAGACAAATTTCTCAAGACAAATCATGGTATTGGCATTTTATGCCCCAGAAAGCTTCACAGGATGAAAAATGCTATGTCACAACCGAGGCACACTGACAGTGAAGCTTTCATGGCTGCTGCCTACCCAGGACCTGTTTCCCAGGTGATATTTCTTCTACTGCTTAAACTGACTCTGACTGACCCCATTTGGAAAATACCATGCCTTATCAGGAAATTATTTAACAATCCCAAATCGCTTCTGATATTGGAGTCTACACAGTTCGTTCAAATTTCTTTAATGACAAAGTGTTAAGCCAAGGGTAAAATTAAATAAATGTGAAATCTCTGAAGAATAAATAATACAACAATCCCTCTGGTCCTGGAAATCCCGCTAAATGTGCTGCGTAACTGCCAGTGGATAATCTCTGACCCAGGAGGTAGTAGTCAGGATGTATCAACCACCACCCAACTCAGCATAATTAGTGTGGAGAGCTGAAGCAGAGCTTCATGGGTCAGAAGCCAGCCATGTGGAAGCGTGTACAGTCTCTGACTTTCACTTGTCTTAGGTAGTTGGCACTGCAGCATCCCAACGTGTTTTACAAAAGTGGAAGCAAGAAAAAATTAACTTCCTTTGCCCAGACGGACCATTCTATGTTGGAATATATAAGCATTAAACAAGTTTAAACTGAAAAAGCCCCAAACCAAAACCACTAAGTCCAGTGACCAAACTTATATGAACTCTAGGAAGAAATTCCTTTGTATTCTTTGGAACAATAAGGTATCAACTCAAAGTTACAATTGCCTCTCTATTCGCTCCAACATCATGTTAAAAAAAAAAATTGACTCAAATGCTGGAGATACAAAGACAAACATAAAAATAAAAGAAAGAAACTATTTGACCTGAAAGAGCTTACTGTAGAGAAAAGAACCTAAACAGATATTTTGGGGGCAGTGCAACATCCTTGGGAGAGAAATATGGGCCTGGTTCTCTGATAGCTCCAGAACAGCACTTAATCAAGACAAAGAGTTTTTCAAAGAGTTCCTGGAGGCAAGTTTATTAGAAGAAAGTTGCAGAATAGTTTGGATCCAGTTAGGGACTTATTAGAAGGAAATTCCTAATTTTAAGTGTTAGGGTGTTTTAGACATGGAAAGTAGCACAAGCAAAAACTCACAGATGTTAGGCAGGTGGCATGAAAACACTTATGTTTAAGAAGAAATAAATATTAAACATTTTTAGAAGACAGAAGTGTTTAAAATATACCCAAGTAAGAGAGAAAAAAGCCCTTAACTAGAGCAAAAAGAATATGGGTCATGGGTCAAAAGGTAGGTATGAAGGGGTACCTGATGAATGATTACATATGGAGTAACAGCTATACCAAATAGGCTAGGAATACTTTAGTTTGGACAGCTGAACAGACCATTAACTAAAAGATTTTAAGAAATATGGAGGACAATGTGTGCTCTATTTTGAAGCATAGTGAACCTATATTATCTTAGGGACATCCATAAAGAAACAAAAAATAGCCAGTCTGAATTTCAGAAAAGACAAAAAGATAAAGATCTGAGAGACACAAGGATCTGTGGTTACAAAACCCACGTGGAGAATGGCATGATGCCTTAGTTTCAACATATAAAATAAAATCAAAATTCCAGTTTCAGCTTGAAGATATGGGACACTGCAGTTATATCCCCTTCACCCATACAACAAGGAAAAAAGCAGGAAAAACTAAATGATTTTCTTAATCCCATGATAGAACTGAGAACAAAGAGAAGCACTTACCCCATAATATGGACATAGACAAGCACTTTCAGCACATTCAAAACTTAAACAAACATAAACTGAAATATGATAACATGGCAGAAGAATTGGAAGGGAGGGATTGGAGTATACTGCTGTCAAGTTATTTCACTGCATGTGAAGTGGTATAAAATTGTATAAAGGGGTTCTGAGATTAATTAAAAATGCATATTGCAATGCTATAACAATCATTTTAAAAGTTTCTTAAAAAAGGCATAGATAATAAATCAATAGAAGAGATTAAATGGAATTATAAAAACTCACTTAAAATGAGAGGGCAGAAAGAGAGGAAAACAGATATGATGAATAGAACCTAGCTAGCAAGATGGTAGATTTAAAGCCAACTTTATCAATAATTTTTATATGTAAATATCTAAGCCAGTTAAAAATAGTCCAGTTGGAAACAAAAGCAAGACCCATCTATATTCTGTGCACAAGAAACCCACATTAAATGTGTAAGCATTTAGGTGGTTAGAAGTAAATGGATGTAGAAAAAGAAACCGTGCAAAACTAACTAAAAGAAAATTGGAGTAGCTATATTAATTTCAGACCAGGTAGATTTCAGAACAAGGGAAGTTGTTAGGGATAATGAGGGATATTATATAATAAAAATAAGCCAATTCTCCAAGAAACACAACCATCTTGCATGAGTATGCACTCTAAAACAGAGGCTCAAGATATACTAAGCAGAGAGAGTTGATGGATTAAAGAGGAGAAATGAGGCACATCTAAAATTTTATAGAGACTTTTCCACCTTCCTCTGATAACTGACAGAACATGTAAGGAGTAAATTAGTGAGGTTTACGAATGACCTGAACAGCATTCTCAACTACCTTGACCTAACTGACCTAATAGAAGATGCCATTTAATAAAACACAATAAACGTTCTTCTGAAGTTCAGAGAACATTAGCCAAATAGACCATTTTCTGTTCCACGACACATATCTTAAAGAAATTTTTAAATATAAATCATACAATGTACTCTCTTACACCATATCTGAATTAAACTAGATAACAACAGAAATATATCTGATAATCTTCCAATATTCAGATGTAAACAACACACTTCTAAATAATGCAGGGGTCAAAGAAGGAGTCTCAAGAGAAATTACAAAAAATTTCTTTGAAGTAAATGAAAATAAAAATGTGACATCTCAAAATTTGTGGAATGCAGCTAAAGCAGTTCTTTTGGGGAAATTTATGACACATATTAAGGAAAGAAAATCTAAAATTAATAACCTTCGCTTTTACCTTAGGAAATTAGAGAAAGAAGAACAATTCAACCTAAAGCAAGCAGAATAGAAGAAATAATAAAAAATTAAAGCAAAAAATTTTTAAAAATTGAATATAGGAAAGCAATAAAGAAAAATCAATGAAAACAAAAGCTAGTTCTTTAAAGAGATTAATAAAATAGACAAATCTTTAGCAAGACTGACAAAGAGAAAAGAAAGAAGATACAAATTACTAACAACAAGAATGAAACAAGGGTTATCAGTACAGACCCCACAGACAACCAGAGGATAACCTAGGAAAAAATACGAACATTTCTACATATGTAAATTTGATGATTTGGATGAAAAGGACCAATTCCTCAAGAAACACAAAGTACCACAACTCACCCAAATATGAAGCATAGTTTAACTAGCCTTATATTTATTAATGAAATTAATAATTTAATAATCCTTCTACATCCAGAGAGATATAGCACCAGAAATTTGCTTACTTGGAGCAGAAGTTAACAGATGCCATGAGCCAGCGGGAAAACATAAATAGTAATTTGGATGAATTGCTGGCGGCCCAGTGTGGGGTAGGGTGAGAGTGAGAAGCTCATGGAAAGGACAGTTATGTGAAAGGCCCCATATTTTCACAGGCTTTTCCTCCAGAAGCCCTCCAGGCTTCCACAGGGAGAGCTGGAGAAAGTTCACCAGTGACCCTGGAAACGAAACAGGAGGAATAGCCATCATTAAACCCTTTCGGGCCCTTCTCTCTCAACAAACAGAAGATTCAACCCCAGGGGCAACAAGATGCTTCAAAAATGAAGAAAAAAAGACTTTTTTAGGCAAAATGTATACTTTTATATATATATTTTAATATTTACATGTAACATTATATGCTTAATAGGTAACATTATATTTATAATTTATAACATACAACTTATAATTTTTTTTTAATATATCTCATTTACAAACCTTCTAACAAAGAAAATTCTAAACTCAAATGGTTTCACTGGTGAATCCTACCAAACACTTAAAGAAGTAGTAATACCAATCCTGTACAATCGCTTCTAAAATATACAAGAAGGAATACAGTTGACCCTTGAACAATGTGAGGGTTAGAGGCACCAACCCCCATGCAGTCGAAAATCCATGTTTAACTTTGCCATCGGCCCTCCATATCTACAATTCCGCATCTGCAGATTCAACCAACTATGGATTGTATAGTACTGTAGTACATAGTTATTGAAAAGAATCCATGTATAAGTGGACCTGGGCAGTTCAAAACCATGCTATTCAATTATATTATGAGACCAGTATTACCCTAACACAAAACCATTCAAAGACTTCAAAAGAAAACATAACTCCAGATCAATCTCTGATAAGTATGGATACAAAAATCCTTAACAAAATATTATGAAATACAATCCAGCAATAAATTAAAAAATCACACGTCACAACAAAATAGGGTTCATCCTAGGAATGTATGTTTCAATTTTCAAAACTAAATCAATGTAATTCAACATATTAATAGATTAAAAATTCGAAAGCTTATCAATAGATGAAGAAAGACATTGACAAAATTCAATAGTTATTCGTTATACAACTCCCAGCCAACTAGAAACTGAAGGGAAATTCCTTAACCTAATAAAGAGTATTTATTACTTAGAACAAACAATTAACAGTAAAAGATAATGCTTTCCTCCTGAAATATGGAACAAGACAAAGCCTCTCACCGCTCTCATTCAAAATCTTACTAGAAGTCCTAACTAATGCAATAAAGCAAGAAAATAATACAAAATAAAAGAAAAAATAAAACATTTTATTTGCCAATGACATGACTGTCGATGTAGAAAATCCCAAAGACTCTACAAAAAATATCTTTGTAGAGGGAAGTTACAGAGAAAGAACAAAAAGCTTGAATGAACCCCAAGGAACAGCCTTAGAGTCAAAGACATTTGTATAAACTGAAGTTAGCTCAATATACATACAGATGGATAATCAGGGGAACAACTATAGATGTTTGTATATATATGGGTTAGTAGACATGTATACATTACCTAGCTCTTTTCTTCAAAAGGCCCGAGACACAATTTTATCTCCTTGGTAACAAGCAAACTCAGTGCTCACATCTTGGTTGCTAATCCAATTCTCCCCAGTAAATGGAATTGGAGGTCTTTGGGGAAATGGTCCACTGATTCTAGGACTGGGGCAGGGAATACGCAAAATGAGCCCGAAGCATCTTGTAGTATCAGACATTAAGGAAACACTCAAACAATAAAATGACAGGGGTATTTCAAAGGGACATATGAGACAAAACAAAAGGAACCTCCAATTGTATTGGCTTGGCCAAAAAGTTCATCTGGTTAGTGAATACGTTGTTCAATAAAGTTCTTTGCGAAAATGAAAAATGTGTCTTATTTTTACTTAAAACCGACCAACTCACTACATAACAGTACACTTGTCTTTTGGCCAACTCAATACATGCACTTGTCTTTTGGCCAATTCACTACATAACAGTACACTTGTCTTGTTAATGTGTACTTCAATAAAATATTTTATTTAAAAATAGTCGTTTCGGGCTTCCCTGGTGGCGCAGTGGTTGAGAGTCCGCCTGCCAATGCAGGCGACACGGGTTTGTGCCCCGGTCTGGGAAGATCCCATGTGCCGCGGAGCGGCTGGGCCCGTGAGCCATGGCCGCTGAGCCTGCGCGTCCGGAGCTTGTGCTCCGCAACAGGAGAGGCCACAACAGTGAGAGGCCCGCATACCAAAAAAAAAAAATTCCTGGGAAAATATTTTATATATTGAAATGCTAGAACATATTTGCTGAATTTGGTATTAATGGACAAATTTACATTTTCATCCATCCCAACCCTCAAAGTACATCTATAAATGAAACCTTACTTTTTTCTTCAAAACAGTCTAGTAAGATTTCCAGTATATTCTGGCCTTGCTCCGTATTAATGTCAGGTGCCCTAATAAGAAGGAAAGAAGGGAAAATGTTAACATATCATCTCCAAAAGATATCTGCTACTTATTAACATCTACCTTGAAAATTCCATATCTCCTTATTATAAAATCTTAATTTTTACTTAATGGGAAAAATATCACCTTTATTATCTGAGGATAAAACAAGTATTTGACAGTCCAAGAGTTCCCAGAAAAGTATGTGAAGTAGTATGTCATTGTCTACATTAACAATTATATACCCTGACTGAATAGCCACATCTAAAGCTGTTTTAGACTACTGCTCTATCTAAACAAGAACATAAACTTTTTTGAACATATTCAATCAATCCTGAAATGCTTCTTTAATAAAGACTCTATGGTCACAAGTCCTATCAGCTCCAAGTAACACAGTCTTCCCTACAAGATCTCAAATGCACTTCTGATTCAATAACTTTAATCTTAAGGAGCTAATGAATCAGTATAAGTTTTTTAATTAAAATTTGTATTGAGACAAGTGTAGATTCACATGCAGTTGTAAGAAATAATATAGAAGAGAACCCTTGTTCACTTTATCCAGTTTCCTGCAATGGTAACATTTCACAAAGCCATATAGTATACTATCACAACCAGGATACTGATGTTGACAGAATCCACCAATCTTATTCAGATTTCTCCAGTTCTACATGTACTCATATGTGTGTTTATGTTTGTGTATATAGTTAGTTCTATACACTTTATTACATTTGAAGGTTCAGATATGACCACCACAGTCAAAATACTGAACAGTTCCATCACCAAGAAGATCCTTCTATTGCCCTTTTAGAACCACACCCACCTTTTCTTTTAGCCCCATGGAACAAACTGCATCTTTCTATTATTTCCATTCAATCCACTCTAGAGTGCTTTCCCCATAGCTGTCATTTAGTCAGAATTGAAACTGCCTGTTTCTGGTCCATCATTTATCAGGCAAATTTCTTTTCTCACCTTCATTAAGTCATTGAACTGCCTGCATTAATATTTCTCTGTTAATATAAAATAACTAAGATGACTACACTTAACCAGTGGGTATATAAATCATTATTTTAGTCAGAGGTAATAGCTCTTCCTTTCTTCATTTAAAAATTCCACTTTCCAAAGATGCAAATAAAAATCATCTTAAAAGTTTCAGTACACAAATCACCTGGAAGGTCGGCAAAATCTTCTTCTATAGTCATTTTTGAGATGATCCTGAAAGAAAAGTAAATCATCAATCTGGTGAAAGTTTAAGTTCTTTATTCACTCATTCAGCAAGTATTTACTGACTGCCTATTATAATACTATAAAGAGGAATATCTTCTGGATCAAGTGAAAAAGAACTTGTCTCATATCCACTGTTTCCAAATGTTTGTTTATACTATTTCCTTACTCTGGATTTATTCCATCTTCTTCCTCCTCTTCTTCCTCCTCCCCCACCTCCCCCCATACCTCTTCCATCATCAAAATCATACTATCTGGGCTTCCAATAATTCAAGTTGGTTGACCAACAATATCTATTTATCTCCTTTTCCTGCAAGGAGACTCCTCTGAAGTAATAGTAAAGGACTAAACTGGCATAAAACGACAATGAAAAAAGAGATCATCAGTGATTGAAACATACACAATGGCATTTAATTTGGGAATGTCAGTGTGTGCACCTCTCAGTGACATGTTTGAGAGGACAATGAGAGAAAGAGATGGGGTAGTGAGTGATGCTCAATTCATCCTACAGATTTTTTTAAGTGATAAGATTAATGACTGTGTTTTCAAGGAAACATTTTTGGGAATGTCAGTGTGTGCACCTCTCAGTGACATGTTTGAGAGGACAATGAGAGAAAGAGATGGGGTAGTGAGTGATGCTCAATTCATCCTACAGATTTTTTTAAGTGATAAGATTAATGACTGTGTTTTCAAGGAAACATTTTGGAAGAGAAAAGTAATGGGATATTATTGAAGCAATTGCAGTGTGAAACTCAGCCTCTCCCACTCCAGAAGAGGCCTTTTGATATCTTATCTTCAAGTGAAATTCAGCCTCAGGAAGATCTCAATAGATTCTCACTTTGGCAGTAAACACTGTTAAAAGCAAGGCTGACTCTTCTGTGTGTATTAAGTGACTGTTGCCTAACTTAAAGGACTTAACCTATTTAGGGAATAAAAAGCAAAAAAAAAAAAAAAAAAAAAATTTGGTTTTTCATGTCTACATAGATCCCTTGAGGACAGGACACTGTGTTTTTCTCTCTCCAGTGGCAACAATGAGCCTGAAAACTATTTGTCAGGCAGTAAGTACTTAGGGAATAAATACATCAAATTTCTATTTATCCGATTTCTCACTTAGAGCATTAAGAGCAGGTCTATGACAGTGACATCTTGAAAACACTTACCCTAGGGTACTAGCAGTCTTGTCAGATGAGGGGAAGGTGCTTAACTTTACGAGAAAATCATGGGAACTACAAAGTGTACCTGAGTTGGGCCAAATGTGCTTTCTTGGGCATCAGTCTCAACACTACCATCTATCTCATATCACATAATTTACCCCCTTGCAAGATTCCCTACCACTCTCTTAATCATAAACTGCTGATATGATTCCCCATTTCTTTTATTAATTAATGAAACTCCTTATATTGAACAAGCATTATTGTACCATTTTATTTATTTATTTATTTATTTTTTTTTTTTTCTTGCGTTATGCGGGCCTCTCACTGTTGCGGCCTCTCCCATTTGCGGAGCACAGGCTCCGGACGCGCAGGCCCAGCGGCCATGGCTCACGGGCCCAGCCGCTCCGCGGCACGTGGGATCCTCCCGAAACGGGGCACGAACCCGCGTCTCCTGCATCGGCAGGCGGACTCTCAAGCACTGCGCCACCAGGGAAGCCCTATTGTACCATTTTAAATTAGCTGTACCACTAAGCAACCCAGATAGTAATATCCTCATTAATAGCAGAGAAACATGAAATACAGAGAAATTAAAGTATACTTCAGAGAGTGAAGTTAAATAGGTTAGATGAATAAAACTTAATTTTGGTCTTTTGATTGACATTTTGCTGATCTGTGGCACACTGCATCTGGGTATGGGGAGAATGGCTTTGTAATTGGGAATAACATTTTTAAATTGCATAAAATTCGTTAGTGTGGGACTGTAAATATCTGTATAATATGTATTGTATATATTAATGCTGTCATCTTAACATTTGTTCTTCCCATAAATACCCTCCCTAAAGCTGTCCATGTACTAGTCATATTTGAGGGAGCTGGTTGAAATGGTGATTTTTGGAGTAAGCACGGATCATTTTAATATTATCATTAACACATGAGCCATCTGGCACAAGTGCAATTTCCCTGAAAAGTAAGACTCTTGCTTCCTGTTTTCTGTTTATTTTAGCTGGACCACATTTGTTTTTTCTTTGACAGTGAAACAGTTATATTTAAAAATTAACCATTAAGTTAGGTTTTTATGAAAAAGAGAAAAACAATGCTAAGTGAGGTGAAAAATATTCACTAATTTAATGCTTCCTCTGAAAACAGAAGGCCTTGAATTTTAAATTTTGTTTATAAATCTCACTTTCAAAATAATGTTATTTGACTGAAAGAAAATTCTTTGCCATAGCCTCTATTATTTTAATATTCATGTTTTGTTGTTTATTTTCCTTAACCTTATTTTTTCTGCTTATTATTCAACATACACTCCTCACCCATATCTTACACTTTTCTAATTATATCTTTCCTACTAGATCGTCATATTAAGTTCTATGATTTGGGGTCATTATCAAAAAAAAACAAAAACAAAACACCCTGGCAGTATTTTTATAATTAGTTAAGTCTGCTCTTTGCCTAGGAGTACAACATATAGTATTCATGGGCTTATTAAGTAGCTGGCTTCAAGATCCCTGATCAGGGCACTTCCAACCTACCTTCATGCAAATTTTAAAAGGGCATCCATTTCTCAAGACAACCTTATTTTTCTTCTCAGAAAACTGTGTCAATATGGGGGTTTGTTGTCACAAGATATTGTTATCTTGAATGTTATGATAAATATACAAATCAATACAGTGTGAACAGCCTTCCCAGGGGTTGTGAATTTTAGGTGGGTTTTTCAATTCTATTTTCCAGTTTGATACTTTTTAATTCTGTTTTCTGAATGACTTTTATTCTATCACTGATTTTTCAATTATACCAGTGTTTCTATTTTTTCCCACTTCTATAAATTTAATTCTAACCCTCATTTTGTACTTTTGAATCTTGTCACTATTTGTTTTTTCAACATTTTTAGCATCTTGATTTATTTTTTCTTATATTATTTTTCTTTTACAGATCTTTTTATCTCAAGTACAATGTTCTAGGCACTGTCCAGAATGTTTTATGAATATTAGCTCATTTTTCTATGATAAATCTTACCTGGCCACTCAGCCTGCTGACCTAACTATAAGACTCTCATGAAAGAAACTGAAGATGACAGAAACAGATGCAAAGATATGCCATATTCAGGGACTGGTAGAATTAATATTTAAAATGATCACACTACCCAAGGCAATCTACAGACTCACTGCAATCCCTATCAAAATACCAATGGCATTTTTCACAGAGCTAGAACAAATTAATTTTCAAATTTTTTTGGAAACACAAAATACCCCAATAGCCAAAACAATCTTGAGAAAGAAGAACATAGCTGAAGGTATCATGCTCCCTAACTTCAGACTATCCTACAAAGCATAGAGAGCCCAGAAATAAATCCATGCACTTATGGTCAATTAATCTCTGACGAAGGAAGCAGGAATATACAATGGAGGAAAGACAGTCTCTAATCATCAGGGAAATGCAAATCAAAACCACAATGAGACATCACCTCCCCGCACCTGTCAGAATGGCTATGATCAAGAAGAACACAAATAACAAATGTTGGTGAAGATGTGGAGAAAAGGGAACCCTTGTACACTGCTGGTGGGAATGTAAACTGGTGCAGCCACTATGGAAAACAGTAGGAGGGGGGGATTCCTTAAAAAAGAAAAAAAAGAAATACTGTATGATCCAGCAATTCCACTCCTGGGTATATAGCCAAAGAAAATTAGAGCACTAATTATAAAAGATACATGCACCCCAATGTTCATAGCAGCATTATTAACGACAGTCAAGATATGGAAGCAACCTAAGTGTCCGTCACAGATGAGTGAATAAAGAAGATGTGATACACACACACACACACACACACACACACACACACACACACACACACTGGAATGCTGCTCAGCCTTAAAAAGGAATGAAATTCTGCTATTTACAAGAACATGGATGAACTTGGAGGGTATTATGCTTAATGAAATGACTCAGAGCGAAAGGCAAATACTGATATATGTATAACTGAGTCACTTCGCTGTACAGCAGAAATTAACACATTGTAAATCAACTATACTTCAATAAAGTTTTTAAAAAAGATAAATACTGTATGTTATCACTCACACAAGGAATCTTTAAAAAATAGTCATGAAAATAAAAATAGAAACAGGCTTCCGGATATAGAGAACTAGCAGTTACCCGTTGGAAGAGGGAAGGGGGAGGGTCAAGGAAGAGGTAGGAGATTAAGAGGTACCAACTACTATGTATAAAGCAAATAAGGTACAGGGATATACAGTACAGCAAAGGGAATACAGCCAATATTTCATAATCACTATAAATGGAGTACAATCTATAAAAATTTTGAATCTCTATTGTACACCTGAAACTAATATTGTAAATAAACTGTAACTCAATAAAAAAATATCATAGCTGAAAATCAGGTAAGTGAAGGTATCAATTCCAAACTGATGTCAACTTCAACAGAATAATAAAGTATTTATTTTATAGGTAAATACAATTCTAGTAGAGATAAACGCTAGTAATAAGAGGTACAAGTTATATTAAACCGACTTTTTATAAGTGTAAACAAATGCCAGTTGGAAAATGCTGAAATTCAATTTTATCATATATATTTGTCAAAAAACAAAACTAAAAGTTTGTTACTTTTGACAAATATTCTAAATGTTACAGTAACATTACTGTTATTTTGGAATATCAAACTATAAGTCTCCACATGTAAGAAGCCATAGTATAACAAGTTTCTTTTGGTATTATGACAGCTAATCCTCCTCAGAAAAGCTTTAAACTGGATATACTGTCTCTCAAATAATGATGTAGGACATTTTCTCTTAAATACAAACTTCCCATCAAAAATTCCACAGTATTTCCGAGTGTTAACATTTCAAAATAGGTAATATATCCTAAAAGGCCTGATCTGAGACATGTGATTTGATTTCATAGAAATACTTGATTAGTGTCTCAAGACGATTCAAATATTAGCCTTAAGCTCATTTTCAAATGTCTCTTTGTTGTAAGCAGCATGGTGTACAGTGACAAATGGTTAAGCTACTGAATTTTATATTTTTTTAATATCTCCTTTTCTCATTATATCCATTAGTGTTGTACAGCTGTTCTTTGAAATCACTAAAAATAAATGTATTTGCTTTTTTCTTGTTATTGTTGTTGTTTGTTTTTAAGGGACAGAAAAGCAATGATGGGAAAAAGAATAATATATCAAGTAGTTATACATTCACTAATTTACTGTTATTGATATTCCATGGATGGCCATTATATGGACGAGTGGTTTAACTGGGAAGGTATAGATAAAACAACAATAGCCAGAAATTCTGTAGCAAGAAAAAAACCCATAAGGGTCAGTTAGGGTGATGATTCAAAATCCAGACACTACACACTTCCTCTTCCTGCTCTGATGGAATAGGTTGTTGCTGATAAATATTCTTGCCAAACAAAACAGGAAAATACAATAAAAATTAGGAAGAGGAACTCTACATGGCCAATGACATCTGAAAATGTTCTCAATCTTTTTAGTTTTGGGAGAAAAGTTAAGTAAACCCACAGTGATGTGTCATTACCTACTATCAGAATGGGTGAAATTAAAAACCGAAAATAGCAGGTATGGATGAAATGTGGAGTAGGATTCTCATAAAATAACATGTTTATAGGCCAAACATAGTCAAATATCACTAGTTCCATGTTTTGACCTACATCAATCGTTTTGAAAACCTGCTTGGCTACAGATGTTTACATGCACTGTGTCCCAGCCATTCTATGCTTACGTATAAACTCAACAGAAGTGTGTGTATGATATACATGGGGAGGGAAGGGGGAGGGAGAGAGGTACTAGTAATTGTTGGCCAAAGCTGGAAAAACTCAAATATACTAGGTATTTGTCACATATTCACGTAATGCAGTACTAAAATTAAATGAGAGTAAGAGACTGAATGGTACACACAACAGTATGCATCGATCTCACGTACAGAATACTGAGGGAAAAAGAGCCATACCCAAAAGAGGACAGACTGTGTCACCCCATTTATGTAAAATTCAAAAACAGAACAACAGAACTGATGATGGTGACGGTAGGCCTAATGGCCATCTGACTGACAATGGGCTCAGGGGCGCTCTCCACGGTGCTAGAAATGTTATCGTTCCTGAGCTGAGTGTTAGCTACTACTGGTGCATTTACAGTATGTGCATTTCAATTAAAATATATTTTAACAAAAAAAAAATTAAAATTTTACACATTTGGCAAAAGCTCAGTGTTTTGCCCAGCTGTGTTAACACTATAATATTCCTAGACTAACATTTTTAATACATTGTAGAATTGGATGCATCCACAGCTAGAAGGCTAACTGCTTAGTTTGTGTCTCCGGTTCTCAGACTTTTGAAACACTTAGAGTGATGCCTGGATCAGGGAATCTTAAACTGCAAAGAAAAACAGTAAAGGAAGCTTGTTAATATTTTCTTTCCATACATTTTGTCTTGTTTTCTCTTGTTTTGTGGTTTTTATCTTTATTCTTACTTTTCTCTAGTGATTTGAAATATATACATTCAAATCTCTCTGATGGCTAATCTTAAGTCCCTAAACAACATACTTGAATATACAATAAATTACTCTAATTATAAACACCAAGAATGAAACATTATTTGCTATTTCTCACACATGTGGGATAAATAACTCAGCTCTATTTTCTCCATCTTATCCTCTATTATTTCTGTTTCTTAAATGCTATTTTGATAAAAACTAAAAATTTTTATTGATATTGTAATGATCAAATCAATTCTTTCAAAATGTATGTTATTTTTTATGGTATATTTTCCTTTAAAATATCTCAATTATATTTTCTGATTGCATTTTCAAAAAAGTTTATCACTTCACAAATCTTAACCTTTTTCATTTGTACCATCTCTCAATTTATTATAATTCTATTTTCTCCTATTATGTTTAAAGTAATGGTTTTCATTAAATACACATGGGTTGTTTACATTCTAAATCCTATGATTCAAGGGTTTTTTCCCCTATTTTCTCATCCAGGAATATTAACTTAGTGTATGTTGAAACTTAGGTCAAATAAGTTTTACTCAATCTCTCTAATGACAGTATTTCCTTTTATGAAATCCAAGATCTGTCACATTTTTGTAGGAAATCTGATTCTTAAAAAGTCTGAGCATTTCTAAGATTTGTTTTAGGAATTAGAGACAATTGAATTTGAAGGAAAAATTATATAGATGTTAATTGTGTCACAGAAGTTCAAATAAGCACAAAGTGATTAGAAAATTATTGTGTGCAGAGGAGGTCGATTTAAACAACACACCAATCACAGTGTAGAAGCAATGTGCTCTATGAAAATCTGGGTAAAATAAAGAAAAATGCATTTAGTTATGAATGTAGTTTTAAAACACTAACGATCTCTTAAAAATAAAACCAGGAGTATGACATTCATATGTTAGTCTCAGTATTATTCTGAAACATATTAAGGGTGAAAAATCTTGACACAAAATCTGAAAACAAAGACTTTCAGGAATAACATCTACTAAAACTAAAGATCAGGGGTATTTCATATGACACAAATTAAAAGGTATCAATAATTAAGATGCTGTATATTTTAACTAATTATGACATTATATATTTTTTAATTTATTTAATTTATTTATTTTTGGCTGCATTGGGTCGTCGTTGCTCCATGAAGGCTTTCTCTAGTTGTGGCGAGTGGGGCTACTCTTTGTTGCGGTGCGCGGGCCTCTCATTACGGTGGCTTATCTTTGTTGCAGAGCACTGGCTCTAGGCACATGGGCCTCAGTAGTTGTGGCACTTGGGCTCAGCAGTTGTGGCTCACGGGCTCCAGAGCACAGGCTCAGTAGTTGTGGAGCATGGGCCTAGTTGCTCCGTGGCATGTGGGATCCTCCCAGACCAGGGCTCAAACCCATGTGCCCTGCACTGGCAGTTGGATTCTTAACCACTGTGACACCAGGGAAATCTCATGACGTTATAATTTTTTAATGGTATACCAAGCTGGTTCAAAACCGTGTGTATCATCATAAGCTCCACCCACCTACACACGTAAATCTCGTTATTATGGTCAAGTGATACTCTGAGAAGAAACATATACCAATAGACATATATAATCTCCCATAATACATGGATACAAGTACACAATTTCACCCATGAATGGTCAATGCAAATCATAAAATAATTTCAAAAATATCTAAGCTTCTATGTGCCAAAACCTTTGTTCATTTATGAAAATACAAAGTTGAACATCATGCAGAAAACCTCTTCGAAAGATTTAATCTAAAGGCACATGTAAAAAGGTACCTCTAACTATATAGTGGGATGTCATAATGAAAACAATAATAGTGATAATATAGGTGTTCTTTCTGTGATAGTGATCATATAGGTGTTCTTTCTGTGACAGTGATAATATAGGTGTTCTTTCTGTGATAGTGATAATATAGGTATCATTTTTTAAGATGAGACAAAGGAAGCACAAAGAGAGAGTTATAACTGCCTAACAGCAACCATCCTGCAGTACTAATGTCAGGACTGAAATTGAGATAGTCTAACTCTGGATTTTAGGGTCCCACCTATTACAGTACTTTCTCTTGAAATGCTATAATGTCAAGGGCACACAAGGACCTCTTAACCCGTCTCCTAGATTCCGATACTTTCTAGTAAATACGATCTTGGAACTACTCAGGAAAAGTGAGGCATTAGCAAACAACAAAGATCTCCCCATTTTTTAAAAAAATATAGGAACATTTTAAACACAGTTATATGCTCAAAACAACTAGTCACCTGGCTAGAGATTAGAGATAATGGACTGGGAGCAGTTGAAAATACAGCAGAGAAATGGGATCAAATATAAATGAAACAAGAACAGAACAACAGAACTAAGATAGGACAGTTATCCTAGAGATGATGTAGTTTTTTTAAGATACGGGATATTCAGAAAAGTTCTATTTTTATCCAAGTTGTTACATTGGGACTCACAGCATTTTAAATGTTTAGTCCCTGTCCTCTTAAGAGGCGTGTCGATTTTTTTAAGGATATCCCTTAATTCCCACCTATTGACTAAATAACAGTGATCTAGGTTCCTATTCTTTCTCTTATATTTCCCAGGTGAATTATTACTATTTTGCCACAAATACAGCAATTGCACATCAGTCTCCCAGCATTGACCCCACTTCTGTTTTAGTTTTGATGTTTATTAAATGTCCATCATCTGCCCTTTTGCAGGTATATCCCCAGTCGTTGCTTGGGTGCACTAAGCTCATCCTGCATAAGATTCTTCTGAAAGTGCTTATGGATAGAAAGTTTCCTTCAACTCTTACATTCTAAACTTTTATTCCCTCATTCTGGCATATAGTGAAGTACATTTTGTTTCATTTTTGTCTTACAGCCTTAAATTCCCCTTTTTGACTCTCTTCCCCTTCACCACCCAATTGTCAAGGGATGCCTCATTTTTTTCCTTTGCGCTTCTTTTTCTCCCCTAGAAAGTCTACATTTCAATGACTGCCACTTCAAATGGCAGGTCCTTTTAACTGCCTTCCCTGTAGAACATGCACTTATCTAGAGGGCACTTATTTTAGGATTTTCAGACTCAGGGTGTACATGCTCCCTGATGATGATTTTAGACAAGCCTTAGACCCACTGCTAGCTCTTTCTCCCTTCCCCCAGTCTCTCTCAGGGTGGAGTGGGAAAGATGTAGGAGAGATTGCTTAGCTGTAATTTGATGGGTTCTTTTTGTGTATAAATAAGAGTTACCTTGAAGTTTAGGCATTTATTGCTTTCAAATTATGCTTTTTGGGTTTTATTATTTCTTACTGTACATGTATTTTGTTTCCAGAGAAGTTGACTTCTTATTTACTTCAACATAGTAATCATTGTTATTTTAAAATTCACGGCTGCTAATTCTCATGAACCTCAATAAAGCTAGAAAAAAGGGAAGGATTTTGATTCTTCACATCGTTCTCAGACCCTCCCTATAGTAGGTCTTGGACTCCTAAACACCGTACTACTGCAGGAAATTTTAATTCATTTTGCAGAAGTTGACTGAATTTTTTAGCCTTGCATGGGGAGATTCTGAATCTAGTAAGTATATGGAGCAGGTACCTAGCCTTGTGTTTTAGAACTCTCATGTCTCTGATTTTGGTCAAAAGCTCTAATGATTTCTGTCTTAAAATAGAAGCCCTCTGCTTTGTTCAAACCCAGATTCTGAGGCCCTAGCCTGTGTCAGATCAGCAAATGATGCCATCACAGGTAACAGCTCTCTGAATCCTTTAAATATATGGTTTAAATTTATTTTCTACCTCCTTCAGATTTTCTCCATAGAAACACCATCTTGTTGCAAACTAATTCACTCTTCCAGAAAGCAAATAAACCATTTTTATTTTTCAAGCCACCATTTAAAGTCACCAGTTTTAACTACCAAAACAAAAAACTACCAAACACCTAGGAATAAATCTAACAAAAAGTTATGCAAGACCTATAAATAGAAAGTTATAACGCTTTACTGAAGAACTTTAAGAAATAAACAGAATAGTTTTTGCATGTACTTGATCAGGAAAACTCAATACCATAAAGACATCAATTCTCACTAGTTTTATGAATATACCAAATGAAATTTTAATCAAAACCACAACAAGGATTTTTGTTGAAGTTAGCAAATCAATATCAAAGAAGTTAAGAGCCATAGTGTTATAACAATTAAAACAGAGAGCTACTGATTGGTACAGGCATCTGCACACTGACCAAGGGAGGGTAACTGAGAAGACTGAAGGATATATACACAAGCATATGCCTCTTTGATGGATGATAAATGGGCATGGAAGAGCAGGGAGGAAGGTGGGACCTACTTTGTAAATCAAACAGTAAATTGGGTACCACTACGTCAGACCATATGTGAAAGCCACCTCCAGGTGACTTGATTTTCAACAAGGTGACCTTTAGAATAGAAACAAGAGCAATAAAGCATTGAACAAATCTATTTAGCAAAGGAAACCAACAAAATGAGAAGGCAACTTATGAAATGAAAACATTTACAAACCACATATCTGATAAGGGGTTAGTATCCAAAATATACAAGAAACTCATACAACTCGATAGCAAAAGAACTTAATTAACCCAACTTAAAAGTGAGCAGGGGGCTTCCCTGGTGGCGCAGTGGTTGAGAGTCCGCCTGCCGATGCAGGGGACACGGGTTCGTGCCCCGGTCTGGGAAGATCCCACATGCTGCTGAGCGGCTGGGCCCGTGAGCCATGGCCGCTGAGCCTGCGCGTCCGGAGCCTGTGCTCCACAACGGGAGAGGCCACAACAGTGAGAGGCTCCCATACCACAAAAAAAAAAAAAAAAAAAAAAAAAAAAAAAAAGTGAGCAAAGGATCTAAGTAGACTTGTTTTCAAAGATGTACAGATGACCAACAGATATATAAAAAGACACTCAACATCACTAATCATCAGAGAAATGCAAATCAAAACCACTATGAGATATTATTTCACACCTGTTAGGACGGCTATTGTGGAAACGACAAGAATTAACAAGTGTTGGTGAGGATGCAGAGAAAAGGGAACCCTTGTACACTGTTGGTGAGAATGTAAATTAGTAAAGCCATTATGGAAAACAGTATGGTGGTTCCTCAAAAACTAAAAACAGAACTACTGTATGATCCAGCAGTCCCTTTCCTGGGCATATATACAAAGGAAATGAAGCATTCTTTTTAAACTGCAGAAGATTCCAAATAGCCATAGCAATCATGAGCAGAAAGAATAAAGCTGGAGGTATCTACTACCTAATTTCAAAGTATAGTACAAAGCTGTAGAAATCTAAACAGAATGGAACTGGAATAAAAACAGACATACAGATCAATGGGACAAAATTGGGAGCCCTGAGATAACTCCATGTATTTACAATCAATTGATCTATGACAACTGTTCTGAGAAGATACAATGGGGAATAATTCCTTCAACAAATGGTGCTGGGAAACTGGACATCCACATGTAAAAGAATAAAATTTGATCTTTATCTCACAGCAAACACAAAAGCAAACTCAAAATGGATTGAAGACTTCATGTAAAACCTGAAACTGTAAAACTACAACAACAAAAATAAGGAAAAAGATTCTTGACATGGAACTGAGTGACGACTTCTTGGTTATGACAGCAAAAGCAGAAGCAGACAAATGGGACTGCAGGAAACTAAAAAACTTCTAAACAGCAAAGGAAATGATCAACAGAGTAGAAAGACAACCTACAAAATGGGAGAAAATATTTGCAAACCATACATCTGATACAGGGTTAATAGCCAAAATATATAAGGAACTCAAACAACTCAACAGCAAGAAAGGAACTCAATTAAAAAATGGGCAAAGGACCTAAACAGACGTTTATGAAAAAACATACAAATGGTCTACTGGTATATGATAAAATACTCACCATCACTAATCATCAGAGCAACGCAGTTCAAAACCACAATGAGATACCACCTTATACCTTTCATAATAGTTATTACCAAAACCGCAAGAGAACATGCGTTGGCAAGGGTATGGAAAAAAGGAAAGCCTTGTACAATGCTGGTAGAAACCTCAGTTGGTAGAGCCATTATGGAAAAAATTATGGAGGTGTCTTAAAAAATTAAAAAAATAGAACTACCATATAATTTGGTAATTCCTTTTCAGAGTATGTATCCAAGGGGAATGAAATCAGGATCTGAAGGAGTTATCTGTACTGCCACGGTCATTCGAATATTGTTCACAATAGCCAAGATATGCAAAGAACCTAAGGGTCTGTTGATAAAGAGATAAAGAAAATGTGCTACGTCCCTGTGTGTATGGGATTATTATTTAGTCATATGAAAGATGAAAATCCTATTTGCAACAATGTGCATGAACCTAGAGAACGTCATGCTGAATTAAATAAGCCAAACACAGAAAGACTAATTATATATTTATATATATATAATATGTAGAATCTAAACTTATTATAGAATCTAATAAAGTAGGAGCAGAGTAGAATAGTGGTTCCCAGGGGCTGTGGGTGAGGGAAATAGGGAGATGTTGGTGAAAGGACACAGTTTTATTTACACAAGATGAATACGTTCTGGAGACCTAATGTAGGGCATGGCGACTCAAGTTAATAATTATACTGTTCACCTGAAATTTACTAGGAGAGTAGATCATAAATGTTCTTATCTCACACACAGATAAGTAACTATGTGAGGTGATGGATATGCTAATTAGCTTGATTGTGGTAATCATCTCGCAATGTATATCAAACATCACATTGTATACTGTAAATATATATTGTATAAAATTGTGTTTCCGGCTGCTGCATTGAGGAAAGCAGAGAAACCAATTAGGAGGTCACTGCAGTAACCCAGATTAGAGGTGACGGAGGCTTACAGGGGGATGGTAGGGAAAGTGAAAGGTGGTCAGACT
>NW_006787829.1:1261481-1261815 GCF_000442215.2 Lipotes vexillifer
AAGGTGGTCAACTCTGGATTTTGAATCCAACAGAACTGACTGGTGATGAGATGTGGGATGTGAAATAAAATGGAGAGTCGAGGAGGAAACCGAAGTTTTCTTGCCTGAAAACTTAAACAAAAAACCAAAAAAGATGACATCAGGGCTTCCCTGGTGGTGCAGTGGTTGAGAGCCCGCCTGCAGATGCAGGGGGCACGGGTTCGTGCCCCGGTCCGGGAGGATCCCGCGTGCTGCGGAGCGGCTGGGCCCGTGAGCCGTGGCCGCTGGGCCTGTGCGTCCGGAGCCTGTGCTCCGCGACGGGAGAGGCTGCAGCAGTGAGAGGCCCGCGTACCGA
>NW_006787829.1:1261837-1284555 GCF_000442215.2 Lipotes vexillifer
AAAAAAGATGACATCACCTGCTGAGATGAAGAAGATGAAAAAGTGAATTTGGCTGAAGGGACATCAAGATTCCACTTTTGAATGTGTTCAGTATGAGCTGCCTCTAGCCGCCGCAGTAAAGATGCCAAGTACAGACGGAGTCTGGAGTTCAGGGAGAGGTTTGCTCTAAAGGGATCAATTTGGAAATCATTAACATATAGGTAAGAGTTAAAGGCAAAAAGCTGAATGGGATTCTCAACGGAGTCAGTGCAGACAAGCAAGGGAGTTGAGGAAACACCAGTAAAATGTATTTAATGGGGATGGTTAGGGCATTAGGGAGAAATCAGAGAGCTTAGTTTTCTCAAAACCAAATGCAGCAAGCATTTCAAAGGAGAATGGATTGATCAGTTATGCCAAATGCTGCTGATAGGTCAAGTGAAATGAGCACTGAGCATTAGAAGGAGGGGAAATTGCTAGACTGATCTTCATAAATAGATTCAAAGGCATGGAATCTAGTGCACAAGTGTAAGAATCAGCCCTATAAAGAAGCAAGGATGTTTTACCTGGAGAAACAGGGTCTATGAGCAGAGCTATGGAACAGTGAGTGGATGGATTGAGGGCAGGTAGTTACCTCTCTGATAACTCCAGGTTTCTCAGAGAAATGACATCATCAGCTGGATATGAGGATGGGAATGTCTGAACAGAGAACAGAACGCATGAAACACGAGGGTGGGTAGTCCAGAGAAATCAGACTTGAAAGAGCACCAGAGCCAACTTGTTCATCATGGCTGTGAGTTTGATTTTACCAAAAAAGTACACAGAATAAGATCACTCTCCCAGAGAGAAGTCTGTCTGGGGAATGAAATTTCATGGTGCCAGAATGGTGCTGCGTGAGTGATTTTACATATATTGAAACACAGTGCCCTGTTATAAATTGCATTCCTCACTCCATAAGCCAGGAGATCATCTGTCTTCTCATCAAAGAAATCTACCACATAATTTTTAAAAGCTAGCCTCTCTTTAAAATCTCAACTCTTGCCCACATCTCCACTATGTGCAAATACAGCATTTATTTGCTGGGCATTCTCTTTTTATAATGCCACTATGATATTAAATTCTTCAATGAGCATTTCTGTAATATATCTGTTTATCAATATATGTGTGCTATTCCTTAATTATATAAAACTCAAAGTGAAATTGCTACATTAAGTACTTGCATATGTAACTGTACATATAGGTTGCTGAGATGTCTGTATGCAACATAATAACAAAAATGATTTTGTAATCTGTATGGGTCTCTGTCTCCCTAACCACAAGGTTTCACGTATGCTGTCCTCTTACAGGGCTGAAGGATGGTGGTAAGGTTTCTCTTTCTCCACACACCAGTACCTTTAAACTAAGGAACCTGAATCATCTCATTAACTCAACACCCTTTTCATCATGTTAACTATCTTTTTAGACACCATGCGGCTTCCTGTGGTTTCTCAGGAGCCACTCTAATCACCTGATTTATGACCATCCTTTCAATTAGGAATTCAAGACAAGTTTTGCTAGCTTTCTGCATAATTTGGTCTTGATAATGAACAATAAGTTGAGGATGACTAACAAAAAGTAAAAGCACTCTTAAATAAGCCATGAAAAAAAATATAGACTTATGTTTCTACTTTGATACTTGATTGTTAAAATAACAAACCTTGTTAAACTTGTATAGTAAGTATTGATCAGCCACTTTCAATATACTTTTCTCCAAAATCATACAGAGCACTGATTTGTTTAATTTGGATGTCAACACATACAAATAAGACAATCAGCTGTTCAACAGTGATTACAGATCATATTAATCTGCCTATGGATCTTAGCAGCTGTTGTGTTAATACAACTGAGATAAAGAACCAAATGTTTCAAAATTATGTGCGGGTAACAAGTACAGTTCCAACCATTCTTTGAGTCAAAAATGGGTTTTATATAATATGGTATGGGATATGGGATACGTGTAGCTGCAGGTGAGTAACTAAAAGACTGAAAAATTATAACTCTGAAGTTTCTATTTGACCATTCCCTAACCCTATGTATGTGGTTCTTTTTGGCACAGGAATTGGAAATTTAGTGAAATAAAGACCAACACAGATGAGAGCATAAGTAACAGTTATGTTTGTGCTTTTGGAGTCTTACTGAAACAAACACAATTCACTGAAATTAGAAGAGCTGATTTGTCTAGCCACAAAGAGTTCATCTAGTCTTCCTACTGAAGAGCCAGTCTCAAAGTGGCTGTTGATGGGATGGGTATTATAGTTAAAGAAACATAAAAATTATTTTCAAATACACAGAAAAAAGGATACGCATGTAGCAGTGTCTTCAGTCACATCTCCACGCACGCATACACAAATGGCTCTATTAATATGAGTGCCCTTTGGTACTTCTGTCACGATAGTGTACAGAAAGTAAAACCTGAAATTAACATCTTCTGAAACTTGTATGTAAGACACAATTGGTCCCAGAGGGGGCAAAAGTCTGATAGCAGACTGACAACTCAGACTGAGCCATCTACATGAGCAATATGCAAAGCCCCCTCTGAAAAGGATCTCTCTCATCCCCTGCCTTCTACATCTCTCAAATTTGATTCTCTACACATCTTTTAAAATTTTTAATTGGAGTAGAGTTGATTTACAATGTTGTGTTAGTGTCTGCTGTACGGCAAAGTGATTCAGTTATGCATGTACATATATCCACTCTTTTTTAGATTCTTTTCCCATGTAAGTCATTATAGAATATTGAGAAGAGTTCCCTGTGCTATACAGTAGGTCCTTACTAGTTATCTATTTTATATACAGTAGTGTGTATATGTCAATCCCAATCTCTCCATTTATCCCTCCCCCCACCTCACCCCCACTTTCCCCCCTGGTAACCATAACTTTGTTTCTACACCTGTGACTATTTCCGTTTTGTAAATAAGTTCATTTGTACCATTTTTTAGATTCCACAGATAAGCCATATCATATGATATTCACGTTTCTCTGTCTGACTTACTTCACTCAGTATGACAATCTCTAGGGTCCTTCCATGTTGGTGCAAATGGCACGTTTTGTTCTTTATCTTATGGGGCTTCCATACTGAAGACAGAGATTAGCCTTCTAACACAAAATTTAGATTTAAGTTGGAAAAATAGCATCTTTATTTATTCTGCTAATTCTACTATGTAACAGTCTGATTTGGGGGGGGGATAAAAAATATGTAAGAAATTATTTTTCCCTAAAGGATCTGAGTTTTCCTGTTACACATTCTATGTTCCATGAAATAGTGATTTTATTACCAGTTGCAAAGATAGATATATTTTTAAAAAATACTGCCTATACCTTTGTTTTAGGGGCGTAGACTATCAACTCTAAATCTACTTCCCTGTGTATTCTGAGATGAAGCAAATAAGTAAATATATTGTTGACATTGGGAACAGGGTTCCTCAATGTCAGAAAAACAAAGTCAAAAATAGGGCTATGGGGAATTCCATAATGAACTTTATTGCATTCAACTGGAATTAGAGACATTGGTATGAATTCATAGTTTTCAGTATTTATCTAGTAATAAATATAGTCTGTGTGTCTAAAAATATAAATACACAGTTAAGTGCATGTTTCTGTGTATGAATAGGCATATCTATTTGCTAGATCTGTCAGCCTTAAAAGGCTGACATTTAAAAATGGCTTACAAACAATTACACCCAAGTAGAAATTATCCACCCCAGAGCCCAGATCTTGGTTTCTAAATTCAATTCTCCACCAGAAGAACCTTGGGGAAATGACCAGTTTCAGTGAGGATGGGGAAATACAAGATGATCTTAGAACATATTGTGCCAAACAGTAAAGTACTCCAAAAGTAATGGACACACGTCCGAAGCGTACAGGAGCCAAACGGAATGTGTTACCACTGGCCAAGTCCGAGAGAGAGCATTAAAAAAATAAGAGTAGGGCTTCCCTGGTGGCGCAGTGGGTGAGAGTCCGCCTGCCGATGCAGGGGACACAGGTTCATGCCCCAGTCTGGGAAGATCCCACACGCCACGGAGCGGCTGGGCCTGTGAGCCATGACCGCTGAGCCTGCGCGTCCGGAGCCTGTGCTCCGCAACGGAAGAGGCCACAACAGTGAGAGGCCCGCGGATCGCAAAAAAAAAAAAAAAAAAAAAAAAAAAAAAAAAAAAAAAAAAAAAAAAAAAAAAAAAAAAAAAGAAAAGAAAGAGTAAAGGATTATACCACGTTGGTTAAAATAAGGACTTGTGATTCTACACATAATTAATGAATTACTTAGTTAATAGGTGAGGGGCTGCCATTTGCAGTCAAGGGGTGGAAGCCTCTTCCTTACACAGAAAGAATAATAAGATAATCAGTTTGGCAATCATGCTAATAATTAAAGCAAGAATCACCAATGAATAATAAAAACTGCAGAGGGAATTTGAGTAAAAGGTTATGTTCAATCACCTCACAATTTACTTACTATTTACGAAGAAAAAATATTAAATTTTCAATAGACAAACCTGACATTCACCACCTTTCCCAACAGTGACATCACCAGTAATGGAACAAAGCGACCTCATACCTCATGAAAGGAGGCACCGAAAAGAACACAATATCCCTTCTACGTAGTCTTGCCAAAAGTGCAATTAAACTGAAAGATTTTCTACAAATAGATCATTATAGGTCATTACCTGTACTATTTAAAATGACTGAGGAACTGTTTCTGATTAAAGAAGACAAAAGGGATGTGCAAACATAATGCAAGGAACGATCTGGAACTTTGAAGGACACGATCGGGACAACTGATGAAATCTGTACCAGGTCTGCAGGTCGGCTGATTGTATGGTATCCACGGTGTTTTCCTGATCTGATGAGTATATAATGGCTATAGAAGAGAGTGTCCTTGTTTTTAGGAACTCTGAAGTATGTAAAGGCAACAGTTCTGGAACAAACTCTACAATGCCTCTCCCAGAATAAAAACTAACATTAATATAAATTGTGTTAGAGAGAGAGAGAGAGAGAAAAAGATAGGCCAAAGATACATGGCACCATTTCAAGAATCAGATCAAAGCGGATGTATGAATTTCTGCTTTCCTCTAAGCCTGAAATATTGTGTCCAAATCAGAATGTAAATGAAAGTAATGCCAGCTACTGTATGGAATCTCTTGGAGACTTCAAGAGAACATTGTAATATTGAAGGATGTGCAAGTATTTTAAAATTTCTGTTTAGCTATTACTTCCAAAACATCTGATGAATAAGCTACATGCACTCACCCAATTGTTGCCAGAAATCTCTGCATTATGGTGCATTGTGAGTTTATCAGTAGTTGCACAGCTGAGAAAACAAGTCATCATTTATTTCCATTCCCAACTATATCTATATGTACCCTTCGGGAAAATCCTAGAAAAGAGTATGCCAATCAGGGTTCAGACCTCCTATCTTGTTTCTGGCCAGGTTACTCTCCTAAAACCATTTAATCATGCTTAGAAGTGCTATATGTTAATACCCAGTAAGTGTGAAGATGTAGGGAAACAAAGACATTCTAAATACCAGTGAGAGCATGTAAGTTACTGCAACCAATCTGGAGGGAAATATCAGAATATATAAAATAAGAAATTTACCCTAAGGAAATTTAACTGCACAAAAAATGTATAAAAGGATAGTCAACACTACAGCAAAACTATTGAGAGCAACTTAATTGTCCCTTATTAGCGGGCTAATCTAGGAGGGGAGGACATACATGCTATGCAAGGCTGTAGAGTTAGGAGTCTGAGAACTCAGGTCAGTCAGCCTGAACACAAGTCCTGGCTTTTCTCCTACTAACTGGAGAACATTGGTCAGATCACTTACTCCACTCTCAGCCTCAGTTCTCCCCTCACAGGATTACTGAGATAAGAGGGATGATGTACACACTTCACAGGTTTTTTGTGGGAGATGGGTACATAAGGCACTGAGCACAGGCCCTGGCACGTATTGGATATGAAGTGAAATTTAGCCGTTGTTTTATTATTAATTTATACTCACACAATAGAACACTCACCAACTATTACATTCCATGGTGACTAACTACACACTCTTATGTACATTAATTTGTATACTATTTAAACGTATTGTTAAAGTGAAAAAAAAGGTTTTCTAATAGCATTATAGTATGATTCTTTCTGTGTGTATATCTCTATAGAAATATCTTCTGGGCCACAATCTAAATATTGACACATAATATTCATGTTTTTCTTTAAATATTTTTTTTCTTTTTGAGTGAACACGTAACTAATTTCATAATAAGGAAAAAAAGGTACATCCTTTACACACAAAAAATTGTGAACCCAATATTTAATCCCTCCCTTCATGTTAATCTCATTTCTAATTTTTATTGCTCATAGAAACAAGAGGATACATACATCCCATCACTACACCTGCTATGGGTGAGGCCACAGCACTTGAGAATATCCTTCAGTCACACACCTTGCCGGCTTCTCTCATTCTGGCCCACTACTTGATTTGTTTTAAGGCAGGCCCTGAATTTTAAATTAATCTTTTTAAAAATCTCCATTTGACTATTTGAACTTTGCATGACAGGATTTTAGTATATTGCTAATGCCTGCACTTAGGGATTTTTATTAAATATGTGCTGCATTTGTACATACCAGGATGGGAACAATTTTGACTCGCACAAGAAAATTAGGTATAACAACTTAAATCAAAAAAAAAATGTGGTTTTTAATGCAAGTTGTGTTTTATGTAAGAAACATTAAGCAGAAAACACTATACTATATATAAGATGCCATTAATAAGATGCAACATTGTGTCCTCCAAAAGAAAGTGGTTTCTTCTCACATTTACTGTGATATGCATCATAACTTCACAGATGATAAATATGAAAAAAAAATCTACCCACTTGCAGAAAAATGCATCACCAAATTTCCATAGAGACTGTTTCTTTAACACTGTATTATGGAAGTTACTGCATCAAATCCTATGACATACATTAAGGTGAGGTTTTTTTCTTGTTTTAGTTATTGGCTATCAACACAGTTGGTATAAAATTGAATCAGTGTATATAATCAAAGGGGTTAAACCTCTAAACCAAGAATATCCCACTGAGCACCACCCATAATTAAAACATGAATAGCTAATAAAAAGTTGAAGCTGTGTTTTTTTTTTTCCTCCTCTCAGTTCAGGGCTACAAAAACAGTCTCTGCACAAATACTTTTTCTTCCGCATCCAACATAAATCAGTGCTTAACGGAGAATCAATAACCTTATTATGAAAATTGATGTCAATCAATAGTATATAGACAGTGGTTAATGATGCCAGGCAGCTTTTTCAAATGCATCTACTGACAGCATCACATCCCTCTGGTCATGTGTTATTGGGAACACATCTTGAAAAGCACACAGTGATACAAAGAACACATGCAGATGCCTAGTGCTGAGACTAAATTTAATCACCTCCTGCTTGTGACCATTTGGCAGCTTTGGGAAAGTTCTCTCCTGAACCAACTCTCTGAAGCTGAGCTATTAAAGCACTAATTAAAGAAAGTGCATGGAAAACATGAACACTAGGAGTCTGGGGTAATTGGCTACAAAAAAGACAAAGCTGAAACACATCACTTTGTCTGCTTCTCCTGATTAGACTGTAATTCGAATACCAATATTTCCCTGCACGCCAAGGTGCTCTGGGAGAGGTGTCTGCCTCTGCCTCTGCCTCTGTTGAACGGATGGCTCTTGTGTGAAAAGGGAAAAATACCAATTTTGTTTTATATTTAATCCTCTCACACCCTCAGGATCAAGAGGGAAGTCCACAAAACCTTTCCTGTGCATCTTGATATGATTTATTAAATATGAGGTGGAAATTTTTAAAAATATCTAACAAAACAAAGAAGTAATTCTGTACAAAAGAAATTGCTCAGCAATCCCATCAGAAAGCAGCAGTAATTACATTTGAAGTGCTTATACGCTGCCTGCAAAACCAGTTCAAAACATAATGCACCTATTTCTCATCTACTTTTACCTTTCTTCTTTCTTCACAGATCAGACTCTAGAATGGGTACAGAGTAAAGAGGGAGAAGAAAATGGGGGAGGGATGTGTTTACAAAAGTTTTGAACCATCTACCGTATTCTATACAATTCTCTGAGCTCTATACCTGTGCCCCTTTATTTAATGCAATCTTATTTACCAGAATTCATTGTCTTTGAGATAATTTCTTAGTTTGAGATTGCAATGAAAGAAGCATTCTGGAAAGCCAGGTTTTGAAGGGTAGCACACAGGATTTGGAAGAGAGCGTGCTACTCTGCAAACATCTATGAAGAGTCATTTAACTTTTAGAGAAAAATCCTGGAGGACAGAGTGAGCAGTCACGCGGTCAGACCCACTGCAGAGAAAGGGCCACAGGAGCAGGCTTTCAGTGCTGGGGCAGCTGAAAAGGCAATTTAAGGGAAGAAAAAGATAGGATTTTCATCTTACTAGCTGTGCTTACCTCTCCTGCACTCACCTCTGTCTAACTCCTCTTTGACAGAACCCATAAAGTCTCCATTTGTCTCTATCAGTGAACTATTTTTGAAAACCTGAAAGAGATCTTGAGAAAACGCAAGTGAACGTGATCCATCCAGAGGAGGAAAGTACCATGATAATGTAAGTCTCCAGTATTTCACAGACATCAGAGCCGGGATATGGATAGAACGTTTAGCTACTTGAGAACATACAATCAGCAGATGACAGTCAGAGCTTCAAGTGACAAGGGGTCAGAACATAATTACGTAATTAGAAGCCCAGATATGTGGGAAAAACCGTCAATATACAAACTAAAAATAGGCAAGCAATAGGGACAGCCTTACAGGAGATCTGCCATGACCATCTCAAGTTCAGCATAATGCAGGTCCTCTCTGCTTGTTTGCACATATGTTTTAAAAGTAATGGCTGCATCTGTGCATTGTTTTTTTACATCTTTATTAGAGTATAATTGCTTTACAATGGTGAGTTAGTTTCTGCTTTATAACAAAGTGAATCAGTTATACATATATATATGTTCCCTTATCCCCTCCATCTTGCGTCTCCTTCCCTCCCTATCCCACCTCTCCAGGCGGTCACAAAGCACCGAGCTGATCTCCCTGTGCTATGCGGCTGCTTCCCACTAGCTATCTACCTTACATATGGTAGTGTATATATGGCATCTGTGCATTTTTAACTCACATTTCAAAGTGAGAGCTTCTCTCTCTCTGTCCTGGACCTTATATTTTAAACCTTAGTCCAAACAATCCACAGATAGATCTTTATGAAAACCACTCATTCAGAGGCAGACACCCGTTCCTGGTGTCCCATGGAAGCCCACATATGCCTCCTTCATACCTCTTACACATTGCACTAAACTTGCTGCAGTGTGGCTAGAGGAAGTTAGTTTGCAGGAAAGTGGGAGGTCCCCCAGGCCAAGCAAAGAGAATAAGGTTTCCCTGGTAGACTATCCCTAGAAAAATGCTGCCAAGGAGACAGAATTCGGTGCTAATGGGGCAGTGAGTAACAGGGCATATCAGAACTGAGATGTAGTTGACATCCTTGCCTCACCCCCAGGATACTGTAAAATCCTTTAAGGGCATATATTTTTGTGCTTTCACACTTAGTACAATGCCAAGTTGGTGGTATGCACTTGATGTGTTTTCTTATGTTGATAAATGAATTAATCAGTGAAAGAACAAGTGAACATCCAGCCCATGTTAGTACAACACGAGGGATCTGACAGAGCTTTGAATTTGTTAAATAGATGACGCATAACAGTTCACAAGAAAACAGAAAGATCTATTCAAAAAGAGCACATTGTGGCTGCAGTGAGGGGCCTGGCTGTTGCCAAAAAGACGTTGGCTGAGGCTGGAAAAGCCACCGGCGGCTGCATGGAGTCAGTCTGTGCCCAACAGACTTTCACCTGAAAAACTGTGGCAGGGAAGCAGAATCCCACAGTGAGGAATGGGCCACACAGGACGTGAGACATTAAACTGAAACGTGTGAGGATGTTGGGTGAACCAGACCGTCCAGACGGCACGAGATATAAACGTGCAAAACAACGTGTCAGTGAAAGAGCACCAAACGAGTTGCATCTGACAAGAAGAGGCAGCAGATGGATTCGCATGTGCTAAACTTCCTGCTTTATCATCTTCAAAGGATCAGGGGCCCTGCCGCACTGGTCCCAAGAATGACATCATTACACTTAGTCTCTTACTGTTTACATCACACGTGGTATCACATACCTCATTAAACAATGTATCAGGCTTGTAATCCTTTAGTATTTATTTAGACTGTTGTGCTTTTCAAGTACTTTCCTGTAAACGACTGGGAACAATATGCTCAGTGAGACAGGCAAACAGACAGGTGGGGAAATTGAGTCCCAGTGTGTTAAATGACCCCCCAGGCTCGCTAAGCGATATATGGGCTATAGAGCCTCCAAGTAGAATTGAAATGTCCTTCTCTAGCACTTTTCCACAATATTGGAGCTATTTCTTCAAGGCAGGATATAGGAGGATGGAGCAGAGAAACAGACTCCATCATTCACACACTGCTCTAGAAGCCAGAATATGATACAGTTTAACCAAATGCTATTACAGCTGAGTAATGCATTAACATGTAACACAACTATTTTACCAATAAGAGTACCTAAATTTTAAAGAATCATTAAGAAGCGTATTAGAAAGTGATTTTACAGAATAAACTACTCAAAATTATGAAAACAGGTTCATTACAGAGAGGCAAGATTAACAAACAAGGACTAATATCAACCACTCAGCATCAAACTGAATTGCCTCCTGGATAACAGCAATATCCTGGAAGTTAATCCTTCTCTATTCTGAAACATAAATCTACTGGCTTACTTATGCTGCCTAATAAGTTACCCTCTGTGGGTTAGGGGTTCAGGCAACACTTAGCTGGATCCTCTCAAGTCACAACCACAGTGTTGACTGGGCTGCCTTCTCATCTGGAGGCTCAGTTGGGGAGGGGTCCACTTCCCCACTTACTCACGTCATTGGCAGGCTTCATCACTTTGCAGCTACGGGACTAAGGGCTGTAGATTCTTGCTGACTGTCAGCTGGAGGTTGTACTATAGGCACCCTGCAGTTCCTACAGTCCATTCACAGCTCCTTGACACACAGACATGCATAATAGTTCCTTGGGCCAATAAGGAAACTCCTGCTGCTTGGAGCCTTTCAGCTCCGGAAAACTCAGCCCATGTTTTAAGGTTTGTAGCTGATTAAGTCAGGCTCACCCAGGATAATCTCCTTTCTTAACCATCCCAACATCTATTAATCTGGGATCTTAATTACATCTGTCAAGGGCCTTCACCTTTGCCATGGGAGTGGCATTCCGTTACTTTGGCTCTATTATTTTGGCTAGAAGCAAGTTATTGGTTCCACTTACACACGGATGGATCACTGTAATTCTCAATCCCTAGTATTCATATTTTATCTATCTAATCCCTTTCCCTTGAGTGTATGTCCAACACAGTAGGTATCAGATATGTGTGACCAGGAGGAAAGAATCCAAGGGAGGTGTGAGTATGATTCAACTAAACTGTGTTTACTAAGATACTTTGGAATACTTCCCTAAGTAGAAATAATAGCATCTTTAAATTAGTTGCTCTCAAGAAGCTCTGTTACTGTTTTGTTGCTATTGCTTTTTATACACTTGTGCAGAACCTACAGCGGCACTGTTCTACCCCTTGGTCCCTCCGAGGTTGATCCAGCTTGCTTCCGAAATCCTTCAAGTTGTAAACAAGAAAAACATTATTTTTTAAGGAAAAGTAAGAATACTATTTTTGAGATGAAATGAGTCAAATTTAAGTGAAGAATTATATGCATACGGCCACAAGGTCATCTTTATTAGCTTAAGGGAATCAGTCTGAGTAGAAGCATTAATTAGTTGTCTGTGCCATAAAAGAGAAGCTCATAAAAGGGTTATTCCAAAGTAGGGTTTACTCTGCATGTGCATGTGCATCTGTTTATCTTGAAACTATAACCTGAAACACTAGAGATAATTGGGCAAAATATGTCATCGTAAATTTTGTAAATATCTCTACGTTTTAAAGCTGAAAAACTTACTAGAAGTGGAAAACAAAGAAAAAAAGCATAGGAGCAATGAAAGTGAAAATAAGACGCCTTAAAATGGCGCTACTGCATATATAGCACTCTTATGCCCGAATAATTCCTATATAACAAAATACAAGTGTCTTGCTTTCTAAATGCCAAATCCATATATTTTCAAAATCCTAACAAATATGTAGTTAGGAAAAAATCCGTGTAACCACAAATATAGGACATACACTCTAATTATAAAAATGAAGCATCATTTCTTATAGTTTTTAGATTTAAGTACAACCATTATGTTTCATGTATTTATTAGTAAACATTCAGAAAGAAATTATTTATTTTCACCTATTTCTCAGCACTGAAAAATGAATCTAACATGGATTAATTATTATTTCAGTTGAGGGGTGTATGGGAGGAAAATAATGACTACGTCTTGTTATTTGCCAGGGTATTCGATATTATTAGCATAAGGCATTTCCTCTCTCACTGCTTAAATAAGCTTGTCCCAGAAAACCCAGTAACTATTACTTAACACTATTTACAAAATGAAGTTTTTACTTCCTTTTTCTACTTTTGAACTTTCCTCTAGATTATGGTAAGAAAGGACCATCTACTTCTAAGTCTTGTTTTCTACCTAGAACTTCAGTACCACAAGAGATGGTGTTTTACTCTAATCTGTCTTACTCTAATCCTAACTCACCTCTTCTGGCATCACCTGTTGTTATGAGAAAATCTGGAGAAGCGGAGAATAGTTGGTAATCTTCAGAAACATAGGTAGAGGTGCTCTAAAGAAGCATGTCTTGAATAGATGGAATACTGTGTGGTACCTTTATTCCTTGCTATAGAGGAAGCACTGAAGATTGTATCTGGTGAAGGGAATTCCTGCTACATAGCCTTTAGTAACACATCATGAAAAACCAGGATTTGTCTTTTATTCCTAGAGACAACACTAGGATTTCCCTACCTATCAGTGACCGAGTACCCTTCCTGGATTTCACTAATCCAACGTCCCGATTCAAACTCCCATGAGAAATTTCTGACCAAGAAAACTTTAGAATGTTTGTTTTGTATCATCTCAGAGAACTACTGAGGAATAAGGGAATACTGTTCTCATCTATTTTGATATATACTGTACACACTGAAGTATTCTTTAAACAGCAGGCATAGAAATCACTCTCCTAAGTGGTATTTGGTCCAAGAAAGATTTTCTTCATTATTAATAGAAGCTGAATTGTATTCCAGATTCATGATATTAACCGCAGCGATATCTTGATCTCTGTCCATTGTAAGTTTTGGTACAGTGAATTTAAGACATCACTGAACTTATACAAGTTTCTCAAATTCCCGGCATTCATTCATTATACTTCCCAGAAGAGGAAAAAGAGGCATAGAAAGTCAATTATGTCAATTATGTTAATGTCAGTTATGTTAATGACTTAAAAACAATATACTAAATGTGAATGTTATATGACTTGTTAATACACTGAGTCAGAAATTGGAAGTATCTAAGATTCATGTTAAATATAATCCAAATTTGCAAGATATAAATGTTCCTTAAGATCTAAAAGATTTTAATATTTAAACTCTAATGAAACTCTGAATGAAAATAAAAATAAAAATTATGGATGAATCCATCCATCCAAAATGTCTTTTACTTTCCCCAGAGAACTTCTGGAAGGGTTTTTTATTCAAGTGAATGTCAGAGTCATTGTTGGTAGTACAAGTTCATCTATCAAGGTCATTGCTTTGTCAATTTTGCTCAGCCAAATGGCCTTTGAATTGTTTCCATTCAAAGTATGTTCACAGAAGTATTGGATTTGATTTTTTCCAAAGGTATTTCAAACTGGTACAAATTCAGTATGGTCACATTTTTTCCCCCCTCTCAAAACACGGGTTATAACAGCTAAGTCGACGGGACATATTTTTCAGATAACAGAAAATGAGAAAATATTTTTTCTGAAGTATGACTTTCTAACCTTTATTTCTACATGTCCATGTATTTATGTACTGAGTAGTAACAAAGACATACAAATAATTGCATGTAGTCATCATTAGAATTTGCATTTAAAGTGGTTTCATATACTAAAACTCCAAGGCTATCCAGTTAAATAAGTTTATATTGAAAATAACAAAAGGGTTTATATTTTTAATCTTTTGTGTGGGCTTAAATGACTTTCAGGTTTTAATTAAAAACTTCCTTTTTAGAGGTCTATGATAGTTCTGTAATTTAGCTCACTATGGTAATTTGAGAAGAGAAAAATTATTGCTAAATTAATTTTAAAGCTATTTCCACTGGTGCCTTTATTTACAACCTCTTGAGCTCAGAATTCAGAAGTTATTTTTCTCTAAGTAAAGTAGAACTGACAGAGATATAAACCACCAGTTTTGTTTTTCTTAATAAGACTTACCTTCCACAATTGAATAGAACTGTATTTATCTAGGGAAACAAAAATGTGATCCTGACTTACTAAATATCTAAACCCTTGTTTTTATAGCATTTACCTAAGCTTTGAAATTTAGTTCATCAACACCATAGCAGATTCCCCAGAAAAACCTGTAAATCATAAATTACAGGACTCAATAAATGTCTAACACTCTTCTTTTTGGTACAAATCATTTGCAAATCATTAAAATATCATTTAACTTTACAAATGTGTTCCAGTGAAGCAGAATCACTTGAGATCTGATAATTAACATAGAAATTATATATAAGTCAAAAGTACCTAACTCCCTAGTGAAACATGGTGCTTGTGTTAATAGTACATAAGTAGAGTTTATATATATTTGATAAATACATATAAACATCTAGGTGATATTTGTGTGTGTTTCAAAAATATATGACGTAAAAGTCTCAAGGGACTTAACATTTTTGAGTTTTTGGTTTTAATTATAAGGTTTTATGCTTTGGGTAATGAAGTAAACATCTATTTCATTACAGGAAACAATTTGAATACCCACTTCTAAGACTACATAGATCAGTTTTTCTAGAAAGATGATTTTCCAATCAACGTGAAATACAAACAGCTATAATTCAGTTCATGTAACTGAAAGTCAAATGGAATTTAAGATGAAGTTGCATTTAAAAAATATACTTACATATACACATTTCAGTTAGAAGAGAAGGTTAAATTAAGTTCCAAATGAAGAAAAGTAGAGTAAGACATAAGACTGTACCAGTAATCAGGGTTAAAAAAAAATATTTCAAAAAAAAATAATGCAGGGCTTCCCTGGTGGCGCAGTGGTTGGGAGTCCACCTGCCGATGCAGGGGACATGGGTTTGTGCCCCGGTCCGGGAGGATCCCACGTGCCGCGGAGCGGCTGGACCCGTGGGCCGTGGCCGCTGAGCCTGCACGTCCGGAGCCTGTGCTCCGCAGTGGGAGAGGCCACAACGGCTGGAGGCCCACGTCCCGTAAAACAAACAAACAAACAAACAAAACAACAAAAAAATAATGCAGTATTTGGTCAACTGGATGTTGTTGATGTCGGAAGCTCTATGAGTATATAAATTCAAAGGTTTCGCCTACGGACTATGTATATTATACATCGTACACTAGAGAGAGTAGCTGTTTAATGTTCTATTCTGTAATTTTTAGAATTCTTTGTACACAAGCCACGTAAACCAAATCCGGCTAACTTGAATAATGGAAAGTATATGTTGGATTTACATGAAGAATTGAGGGAAAAGCTGAAAAGCCTGACATCAGAAAAGACCAGAACCAAAGTCTACAAAGCAGAACTAGAGTTGAGTTCATTCATGCCACCATTAAACTGCTTTGTGCCTTGTGTCATCAGGGCAAAAGTCATAACCCAGGAAGTAAAGGAAATTCACTTGGGAAGATGAGGCACATAAGCTGCCTGACAAAACCCCCTTCCCTGCTTCCTGATCCCATGACTCAGCTACTTCTGTCAGCTTTCTCTCCCCCCTGCACATTGCCACTGGACCAGATTCTCCCACAGTGTGAGAGATCTGAGCCAGTTCTCAGCCCAGCCTTGATGCCTGAGTGCCCTCTCCCTCACCCTCTGTTTGCCTGCAACACAGGAGTCTGAAACCCAGCCTTTTCAAACAGATAAGGATGAGGCACCATTGCTTTCTAATACGCCTTTGTCTTTTTTTGATCTGGTATATTTCTTATGCGATCCCTTCCATTTCTACTACTTTGACCATTTAAACACACTAACTAGAGTCCACAGGTGCTAATTCAATGACTGGAAACTCGTGGGGTGCTCTGTTTCTGCTGTTTGTCGTTTTGCTGGCACTTGCCCGTGGAAGCTTTCTTCTCAGGTGATTTGAATTAGACTGTGAACGCGGCTTAGTGTATCTCTGCAGAATTGCTGTTCTTTTGCCACTAGGTGTCCCAGGGTTATGTTAAGCCTAGCACCACACATATTAATATTTTAGCTTGATGCTTCCCTAAACACAGAGAAAATGTATATTTCAACGTTATACTGAAAGCAAGCCTGTTGTTACCAAATCTTAGGTGTGATTCTATCCTGTTCAGCAGTCAGGTGAAGCCAAACAGTATGTCATATTGTCTCTCTGACAGCGACCAGAATTATTATTATTATTATTATTATTATTATTATTATTATTTTGCAGTAAGCGGGCCTCTCACTGCTATGGCCTCTCCCGCTGTGGAGCACAGGCTCCGGACGCGCAGGCTCAGCGGCCATGGCTCACGGGCCCAGCCGCTCCGCGGCACGTGGGATCTTCCCGGACCAGGGCACGAACCCGTGTCCCCCTACATCGGCAGGCGGACTCTCAACCACTGCGCCACCAGGGAAGCCCGACCAGAATTATTTTTAATTCCATTTTTTTCACTGAAGTTGTAACCCTTCAATAGGACTAGCTATCTGAAAGAACTTCAATAAAACCTTTATGTTTTGCACAAGTTCAAAGTCTTGTCTTGAGTGTCGCCCACACAGTAATTAAAGGAAGCCTCCTTGATACTGAGACTGGCAATGGAGTCAGAGAGACCGCTCACCAGCTTTCGACCTCATCTTCACTGCTGGCCCTGAGGAATTTCTCTTACCTTCTTGCCAGTTCATCTGTATCTTTAATATTTTATATTACCCATCACTTTTTACAATTTTTCTAGATTAAGTTTTTCCATGATAGCATTACAAGGTCTTTCTACTATGAAATGCAATTGAATATATCAGGATATAAAGGAAATGTTCATTAAAATCCTATTCAATTTTTTATAGCATCATACAGTAATTTTGCTTTTTAAACTTTTTAAACAAACGCATAGCATGGGCTTTTAAAACCTTTTTAGTTTTGAGTTGCAGTAATGAAATATTCACATGGCAGTGAAAAGTAAAGAAAAATTAAATTTGTTACAGACACTGAAAACACATGAAAAATATCACTGACATTCTTGGCAAATGAACCCATGAAGAAAAGAGTCTTGATTTAATGTGGATGTGGGTATAAGCTATGCAAATAAAACTTTCAAAGAGTTTCTAAAGAATATATGAAAAACAAATTATTATCCAAAGCTAAAGAATACTATTTAATAAAGGTACTGCTACTAAATGTTATTTATAGCCAAAAGGATAGAAAAGAAATGACAGAATGATAAAGAGTGGAAAAGCACAATAGGCCGAATACGTCAATCTGTGAAAGAACCTGGAGCAAGTAACTAAATCATTGTGATAATCAGATTCCTTAACTGTCATAATCCCACAGTCATAAAAGAGCAATATGTTATATATTTTCCAGTGATAGTAAAGAGAAAATGCTCACAACCTAGACTTAACAATGAGGTAAAGAGAAGCAGTTCCACTGGAGTCAGTGAGATAATCAGTGCATAGAAACATCAGATTACTTACCACGCAAATAGTATTTTAAGCCCTGAACAACCCTTGATTCTGCATTAATTTATAACTGCTATTTGTAATAATTTAGCATTATTTATTTTAAAGAAATGTAAGTCAATTTATTCTTCACTTATTTATATAATAGTTATGCCTAACACTTTTCTCAAATCCCAATACTTCACATCATCTCAAACTTCCCAAAAAGTGTAATGAGAATTGAATTCTGCTTCACCAGTTGCTTTGGCCATAGCATTTTACCTCAAATAAATAGCCCTAGACTAAGCACATCTCCCTCCTAACCCTTCTTAAAAATCAGACCCCCAACAAAGCTAACTGTTTCCAAGTAATTTAACTGTGTCCAAGAACACACCTATTTATTTCCAACATCCAAAAATACAAAGTTCACAATGCTTACATGTCTGGTTGTATTTGACTGGATTCCAAAGAATAAAGAAAATATGATCCATAGTGGGTAGGGAAATCACTCAGTCACAGCAGAGAATGACACAGATGTCAGAATTAATAAGGACATTAAAGCAGTAACTGTATTTTAAACAGTTGACAAATTAAGTAGAGACATAAAAAATATAGAAATACCCAAAGAGGACTTCTAGAGATGAAAACTATAATATGTGAGATGAAAAACAACTGGATGAGGTTGATGGCAAATTGTGTGTGTAGAAGAAAAGACTACTGAACTTGAAGACACAACAATATGAACTATCCAGTGTCACTAAGGCGCATCACCCTTGTTAGCAAGTCACTTCTATATAAATAAACAACCTAACAAATCTCTGGCTTTTAAATCGTTGGAAGAACACTCCTTGGGGATAGGTGCCCATCCATTTTAGGACCCATTAAATGGATGGAGGTCAAGGACAACACAGGTCCCTGGGCACCTGAGATAGCCAGGCTGTGGGAAGCTGAGTGGGATACTTGCTCAGAGCGCGACTCTTCTTGTTCACTGTGAAAAGCTCTCCCAGCTCCTGCTGTCAGTGGCTTTTCATTACTCTTGTCAATCTCTCAGACTTTACACCTCAGCTCCTAATGCTGGCCAGATCTCTTGCCTAACCCCAACACTTCCCCCCCCCGCAACTTTGGACATACTTTAATAGATTCCTCTAGCTCCATAAACTCCGGTGGTCATCCTGTCACTTATCCTGGTCCAGGGGACATGTATGTCAGGCCTCCAAGAAGAGAACTGGATGATGGTCATTCTTAAGATGATTTTTGCACTCAAGTAGCAAACCGAAGCGGTATCAAAATGACGGTTCTGCCTAGTGTGTGTCTTTCATTCAGGATAATAGTGATAGAGAGAAAGTAAGTCACAAAATACAAACTTTTACAATAATTTGGTCAAAGTTGCTCTTAATCACATAATAAGCTAAGCAAGGCTCTCGAAGATGACTTTTCTTATCTAATGTCTTACGCTGCCATGAAAATGACCCAAATTCCAAGCTACAGCTAGATGCTTTACCAAACGTTCTCCATAATCTGTGTTAAGTATGTCAAATCATATGTTAATAATAAAGTAATGATAAATAACACACACACTGGCTGCCCTATACCTTTTCTGTCTATCTTAATATGAACTGCCCCAATTACATCTTAGAGAATAATAACAGGACAAAACAACTGTCTTTGGGTACACAGAGAGAATAAAAGGCTTACTATTCATATGAAATTGTATTGGGGTGTTGTGTAGGTGTGTATGACATCACCTATGAAGTGGATCTTCAAATGTAATCCCTTAAAATTATCCTTGTTCATGGACCCTCCCTTTCAAACTCTCCGTCTACCCTTTGGAAAATCTCCATGTACCCTCACAACTACAAGTACCAAAGTGTGAAAAATCATTTCTATAAAATTTGTCAGTATTCTAAAATGACAATAACCAGTATACAAAGAACAATTTCCAAGTGTAAACAAATTTAATTTAATGGCTTACTATTTTATCAACATTCCTTTTCACCTATTAGACTACTCTAGCCGTTGCTGTATCTACACATCTCATAAGTCATCAATATTAGCATCTCATACTCCAAAGTTCAATTATGTCATATGAAATCCTCTGCAACGTAATTATTAACAGATCTCCTAAGATGATTTATGGAGGAAATATTCAAAGCAGCTTGGAGAAGCATAATATAAATCCTTTTTGTGTCTGTTCTTTCAAGGTCAAAATCCAGCATGTAAAAATGATATCACATTAATTCTCTTCAAGGTCATGATTAGAACATAAAAGTCTGTGGAAAAACAGCAACATTTTCATTTCACATGAAGTGTGACCAATGACAGGTGCATCCCTTACATGGCTCATAAGACTAGCAAGGATTGCTGCAGAGTCACCACCCACTTGATAAAAAAAAAAAAAAGGAAATATTTACTGAAATGGAATATACAGTGATCCCAAATCATGTTGCTAAACCAGACAAGTATAAGTGAATGAACCCTCCAAACAGAAAAGATGCTTTAACACAGTTAATAGGGTGGTATAATTCCAAAGAAATGTAAAATCATGCTATAGGCTAAGGAAACCTACTGGCCATATTCTCATTCTAGGGATGATGGTATTCATCCTGGCAAAGTAAAACAGCTAGTTAAGGGCACAGCCCCCCCAAAATATACTCAGCCCTTCAATGTCTAACTCATTGTTCTTTCCACATTGTTTATATATTTTAGAAATTTTATTCTGAGGATAAAATTTAAAACCAAAACAAGAATAAAAGCCTCTCACTCAAGGGCTTTGAGGTAAGATCCTTAGTTGAATCTAAAGGAAAAAAAAAAATCATTAGCCTGAGTTAGAAAAGGATAACCTTCCTCTTCCTGCTAACATTTCTTCACATTTTGCTTTTGATCATTGCTAACAGACCTCATTTGTACTGTTTCCTTTAATGTTCCTCTGCCTCACCCCATCACTCCTTCAACTAAGGGAGATTTTCGGGTTTTAAAATCAAGCCTTAAGCTAGCGAGGGCCAAGTAAATGGATAACTAAGCAGGAAGCCTTATTAGCAGACACTGAAAAAGCCCCAAACATTCCAGCAAAGATTTCAGTGTTCATTTCTTCTCCGAGTTACTAAGTTACCTCTACTTTGTGGCCTAAATTGCTCTCTTGCTAGCTGAAGACTCTCCTCATTAGCATGAAGCTGTAAAATGTTAACAGAGGAATTATTCTTTCTCTGGAACACCTTGTACAATTTGCTCAATATATTTCTGATTTATACTTCCTGGTTCATTGAAGAAATTATCTATCCAAATAGCACTGGAGAGAACGTGGAGAATCAGCCATGGCAACATAAAATAGCCAATCATCTATTGAAAAACAGGCTGTATTTCATCATGACAGCTATTTTTACTGATTCCCTCGTTCATAAACTTACACGGGCACAATTATTCCCGAAACAGTTGGAAGACTTGCTGAAATGTTTACAAGGTTTATACAATATTATCAGTCTTGACAGATTGTTTTTCTCCTACTGAGCTGTCCAAATATGTTTTTGCATGTATAAATTATTCCAAATATTATGAAAATAAGACATATCATGCTGTTTGAAAGTATAACATTTTATCCACCCCAAATGCCAAATCCGTAAGGAAATATTTTCAGTAAAATTGAACATGGTTTTTCCCCCCAATTTTTTTTGCAGCTCCTGTCTTAAACATAGTAGAGATGCAATGTTGGTCTCAGTAAATATATAATGTACAAAACAGAATTTGAAAGAAGAGATTGAAATTCACTCCAATATTAATTTGAAGGTTGAAGCTCATCAGATTCTAAAATATTAACAAAAATGTTCTGCTACAGTGAGAGGATCAATTACGCATAAATATACTTTTTAGTTTTGCATTTTAAACAAGGAACAGAAATCTGTCCTGTAATGTGTTCAAAAGGCCTAGAAATGCAGCCTCCCATGGGAGATTACATACCAAGTAGATTGCTTAACCATGCTAGAAATCTGAATGAACATTATCACAAAATTCTTACTTTATAGATTGTTTTCTATCAGACAATGCTGATGAGGTCTGTAAACACAGTTGGAGATGATTCTCCTTGAGAACCATCTTCCTTTCTATGAAAAGTTAGGCCCCAAAATTCATGAGACTATTTCCATTCTTAAGACTTAAACATACATCCTGGTCATGGAAATGTACCCGATATTTTATGGGGAGGTTAAACCCTCCCAATTTCAAGAAGATCACACCAGGATGCCACGTACTAGTCACGAGATTCACCGCTCGACTTGAAACAGCCAGTGGAAGGCAGCTAATAAAACAGCCACACAGGAAGACCAAAAAACCATGACCAATAACTCTTCTTTCAAACCCAACAGAGCAAGATTCCAAAGAAATACGTCAAAGGAAATTCACTGTAATTAAAATTAAGTAAGCCGTTATAACTTCCACAGTCCTCCATGAATTCCTTTCGCAAAGAAAAAGTGTACCAGACACAAAATAAATCACAGACGTTGTCTAACTTACCACGTTGTGGCGGTTCGGCGGAGGAAACTGAGGCTGAAAGCTGACACTTGTCCCCATGTTGTCACCAACCGAATCCGGTTTAGAAGGTGCAGTTCCTGAGCAAAAAATTCCCATCTGCAAAAAAAAAAAAAAAAAAAAAAAAAAAAATCAAACAGTTACAATTATTTCTAACATGTATATATATTTCTAATACATATGTACATATGTTATATATGTACACACATCAAGAATTATTCTACATACAAGGGAAACAATAAAAAGTAATAATTTTTATAACATGTCTTCATGTTTTCTTATAAGCTGTTTAATTATAACCTGCTTATAACCTCCAAGTCTTAATTAAATGTATTAAGATTTATCTAGGGAAAG
>NW_006787829.1:1284794-1285347 GCF_000442215.2 Lipotes vexillifer
AAATTGTTGTTTTAAATGCACTATTTAGAAATTTTGAAAACACGAGGGTTTTACTAAAATACGAAAATATTAAGGTAAATTACATCGTTTAATCTTGTCTCAATGAGTCAGCCCAGAGCCACTCCCAGAACACTGATCTCAAAAGATTGCAACAAAATTTTACAGAGCAAGTCCTGACTTGTGCAATGGGGAGCCTCTTCTGTGCAGGTTCAATGCCTATGAATCATCCTAACGAGGGAGGAAGGGACCAAGACTCATCTTCTGTCCCGCCAAGAGAGCTCTCAAGTGGGTAGAGAACACACACATACACTCGCACACACGACAGAAAAACTAGGATGGAGAGAGAGTTAGAAGTCAGTCAAGGGGCACATCGTTCCCACATTTAAGAAGTAAACCAAGCCACCAGCCTGTTATTCCGTGTTTCAGAGAGAAGCAAAGTCCAAGGTAAAGTGAGCTCTGAGCCACTTCAGATTCAAACACTAAGAACTGGACTCAAGGGCTTCCCTGGTGGCGCAGTGGTTGAGAGTCCGCCTGCCGATGCAGGGGACGCGGG
>NW_006787829.1:1285477-1313757 GCF_000442215.2 Lipotes vexillifer
CAAACAAAAAAAAAAAAAAAAAAAAAAAAGAACTCGACTCAAGTGAAAAACCCTTCCATCCCAGCAATGGCAGCACAGGACCAAAAGGGCATCCACAGACCTGGGACAATTCTGAAGGTAGAAGGCTTCCAACTACAACTAAAGCAGAGGCTCAACTCACTGAAGTGTGAGCCCAGCTTCTTGGAGAGGAGGAACCAGAAGTGGACACAATAAGTCGATGACTGAGGACGTTCAAGGCTATGTTAACTATAAACTAGCTTTTAAAGCGAGTTTTCATTTCACTGAGTTCAACTCTATTGTAAACATCATCTTATGCTTTTATGATTTGAGTGTTTAAATACCTTCCTCGCCTCCACTTTCTACCTCCCCGTCCCCTCCCTCCCGGTCTATCCATCCCTACATACCCATTATTTCAGCATAGATTTTGCTGCTTAGAAGGTGCAAGGTAGATAAGGGATTCTTCCATGGAACATTTATCTTCCAGGTGTCACACCCACGTAGGTACAACGCTACCATGGCATTAGTCATTAGAAGTCTTGTTGTTTAAAGCCACAGTGTGTGAATTCTTGAAAAGGGGTGGTGAGGGTCACCCCATCTTTGGGAGCACAGGCAGGGGAGGCAGGAGGGCACAGGGCCGGCCGCCCTTAGATGCTGCACAGCCAAGGCCATGTAAATGATGCTACCTGCCGCCGCCTCTGTCCTATAGGTTGCTTATCCTTGACCTAGATACAGAATCATCATGATCTACAAAGTTTTTTTTTCATGTTTTATCGGAGTATAGCTGATTTAAAGTGTCGTGTTAGTTTCTGTTGTACAGCAGTGAATCAATTATACATATATCCACTTTTTTTAGATTCTTTTCCTATGTAGGTCATTACAGAGTATTGAGAAGAATTCCCTGTGCTATACAGTAGGTCTTTATTAGTTATCTGTTTTATACAGAGTAGTGTGCATATGTCAATCCCTATTTACATTAGGAATACTGAATCTCTACAAACAGCACGAGTACGATGTCATTAATAACACTGAATTATAAACAAGAGACCTTGTTCCACTTCACTCTGCCACTGTCCAGCCTTACACCCTTGGGCTTATGACTTAAACCTAGAGGTTAAGAGCAAGGCCACCGAGGCAGCCACACCCTCTTCACACCTGCTTCACACCCTGCACCGACTATACAACTTATTTTCCTTAAACAAAGATCAGAACACGTTTCTCACAGATTTGTTGGGAAGTTTAAATGTAACCCGTGCACACGATACCAAGTGCCCCTTGCTCAGTAAATCAGGCCTATTATTACTAAAACAAGAATCTGTGAATCTCTAATTCTTAAGCTTGATGCAAATCACGCAGGCGTCCACAGCCTGGGAAGATTCCATGTATGTAAATGTAAATAAAAATGCTGGAGAAATAGCAGTTGTGTGTCCCAGAGGAGATGCCAGAAGCCACAGTGGGATTGCTCTAAGTCTCTTCTCTCTGTCCCACAGGATCATCTCCAGGGTGGCTCTGATTTATCTCCTGTGTAGACACAGCCATAGCGACGACCCAAGTCCTCACATTAAAGAGGAAGAAACATTTTAACAGATTTTTAAAAGCATTTCAGGTCAGTTGAAACTGAGTTCTGGTCCCCATTTTGTTAATAAAATGTACTGTCCTTGTAAGTGAATTATTTGTTCTAAGACAGTTTAAAAAGCTGAGGGGAAAAGCCCAAGATAAATAGTACAGGAGGGTGTGTATGCTATATATCAAGGAAGATTACCTCCCTCTGTAACTGCAAAGATGAATGCTATTGTATTCCTTTCAGGCACTTTTTTGGTATTTATTAATGCTTAATTAAATATTAATCACAAGAAAAATAGAGGTTTGGGTCAGAAGTTTTTTGTGCACCATACCAAGCAGACCACGCTAATAACGCAAACAATTTGACACGACAGTCGCGAAGGCTCTAATCTTGTGAGTTGAACTCTTGTTTTACTGAACTAAACAAGGGCTTAGTTCCAAACAAGTTTTGACTCTGGTGAGCCTATTTAATCCCTGAGATATCTGCTTTTATTAATGTTAGTGACATCTTTCAAAGGGCATACTAGTGCCAATTATATTTACCCTTCATTTTAAGGTTCCAATCTTAAAGACAAATCCAATAACAACACTTCTTGATCATTAAGTCTGCTCAGATACTTGCCATAAGGTAATGCTTTGGGATATTATAGTTAGACTTTGTGAAGCGTGGATAACTGAAAGAGTGCATTTAGTATTTTTATTTGTATTTTCAATTTCACACGGAGGGTAAGACTGCAGGCTTTAGAGCCGGCTGCCTTGATGCCAACCCTGGCTCTCCAGCTTATTAGTTACGTGAGCGAGGGCAAGTTAACATTTTTACACATCAATCTCCTTACCTACAAGGGTGACAATAAATTAGTACAAAATTCTATTTTCAGGCTAAATATGCATTCATTACATGGAATAGAACCTTGTACATAATCATTACTGTAAAAGTGATGTTCGTTATTCATATTAATACTCTGAATATCTGAGGACCACCTTTATGCCAGGATTTGTTTTTCGGTTGGATAAAGCATTAAACAAAGTTCACACATCCCTGTCATTGTGAAGCTTTTATTTTAACGAGGCTGATAACCAGTAAGCACTGGAAATAAGAAAAAGACATAGTACTTAAATGAGCAACACTAAGGAGGAAAATAAAGCAGGACAGAGAACAGGAAATGTTGGAATGGTGATGAAATTCTAGAAGGGGTGGGGGGTCAAGCATTAAACATTTGCCTCTCAGTTTCAAAACCCACCCCCCCTCTTCTGCGTGGTACTGGGCGCCGCTGGCCTAGGACTTGGTAGAGCACACCGCTGCCCAGCTGGCCGGCTCCTTGCAAGGCCCTGCCTGTAGGCGGTGCTAGAGACAAGCCGAGGAGGAGGAAGGAGGGGCCTTCGACTTCCTCTTCACTTCCGGGTGGCTTCCGGGTTCCACCAGGGTCCGTGCAGCCTCCCTGTACTCCAGCATTCTGTCTCAAGCAGCCGAAGCCCGTTTTTATGTTTTCCCACCACTTTCAGAACCGACCTCGGATAAGTACGTGCGCCCACTGGCTGGTGGCTCGTCGGAGGCGGAGGTGCCCGAGCCCGTGGGTCGTCTCCTCCAAGCACAGAGACACCAGCCAGCGGAGCTGCACCGCTCCTTGACGGCCGGAACCGAGCTTGGCAGGGCTCATCCTCCAGGCTTCTAAACTGCCATCATCCCAGTCGTTTCCCCTTTTCTCCAGCCCCAGGGATGGCAGCTGCTTCCTGCAGCGGCGGCCTCTGTGATACCTTCGTGTTCTCACCGCCCTGCTACCAGTTACCTGGTGAAAAATTCTTCATACTTAGCTAATAGCTTATCTATTAAATTTTCTCTTTTAAACCTTCATGTGAGTTCTCTCTCCCGGGAAGAATGTGACTGTAAGATGGACAGCAAAGGCTTCACTGAGTCAAAGCTTGAAAGGAGCTAGGGAGTGAACCACACAGTTATCGGGGGGGAGACCCATGCTGGGTGGGCAGAGTCAAGTGCAAAGGCCCTGGGGTCTGGGTCTGGTCTGCACGAGGGATCACCAGAAAGCCTGTGCTTCTGGACAGTAAGCAAGGGTGGAGCAGGCGAAGCTGAGACCTGAGAGGTTCCAGGGGCTGGATTCTGGAACGCCTCACAAATAGGGTGACCATGACTTACCCCTCGGAGCAGGACACTTTGGAAGGTGAAAGGGGTGCCGTAAACAAGCACACTGAAATAACAGGCATTGATGGGGAATGTTCTGGGCAGTAAGCAAGGGTGGAGCAGGCGAAGCTGAGACCTGAGAGGTTCCAGGGGCCGGATTCTGGAACGCCTCACAAATAGGGTGACCATGACTTACCCCTCGGAGCAGGACACTTTGGAAGGTGAAAGGGGTGCCGTAAACAAGCACACTGAACTAACAGGCATTGATGCGGAATGTTCTGGGCATATTGATTGGAATCACCCTCCTCTGTGTAAGTCATTGCCACGACTTGGGTTTTTATTTAAAGTGAGGTATAAAGCTATTTGACCATATTGCACAGAGAGAGGACTTGCTCTGATTTACATTTTAACTGCTCCCAAGAGGAAAACAGGGATGTATTGTCTACAAAACAGTGTTTCTCAACTCAGTATGTATTATTTAGCTACCATCTATAATAAATGTGCTAAAACATACATAGGTTTTTTAGCAAATTTAATATAAAGGAAAATACACACGTACCAGTACATTTACCATGAAATCCAAATGCTATGAATAATTATTGAAGCAAACCTTGGCTTTCTTTTCTATTTTCAAGAAAATCCTTAGGAGTTGTGAAACTTTGAAGTTTAATATGTTAAAAATCCTTAGGCTTTTGTCTGTTCCAGATTTTTCCTTCTGTTCTTGAAATAGTATAAAGGGTGAATTAGCTTACCTTTATTTCCAGCTGATACTCATGACAGGAAAAAGTAAAGGTTAGAAGTAAAAAACTGTAGCTAAGAATTAACAGGGCTGGGATTTGAGCCCTTACCTGTTTTCAAAGCCAGAATTTTACGTGCCTCACCAAGCTCCATGTATCAAACGTCCTTTCTGGCTAATTTTATGACCTTTTAATTTCATTTTAAACGTTAAATATAAAACACAAAGAAAGGTACGTGCTGTTTAATTTGTTGAGGAGAAACTGGAGTTTTAAATGAGAAAAATAATTCCTTTGAAAATGAAATTTCAATGATCTTAATTCTTTTCCTCTGCCAACAAAGGCCTATTTGTACTCATACCATTTCTTTTCTCTAACATTCCCATATGTGACAAGAACAGGAAGACGGGAAGCTTCATTTATCAGACTCCACGGTCAGTAGGGTTCCAGCTTGATTCTACCACTGAGATTCACTTAGACAAATTGTTCATTACATATGAATATCAGTTCTGTGCACTGTAGAGAATAAACATTCTTCCCTTATCTGGGTTATTCTGTGTCCTACCCAGGCTAGAAAGAGCCTCAATTCTGTAATGTTCTCTAGATCATATGTATTGAGTAAAAGAGTTTTAACCTATTCAGATTAATAAAACAGAGACATTTCAACCCCTGTCTTATTTTTGGAGACAGTAAAACAAAATCAGCCTCAAAGACAGAGAACGTGTATTAAGTTCAGTCTGTGTTTCAAACAATAGCCTTAAGTATCTCCCTAGAAACAGGACTGGTGACAAAAATAAAGGCATACAGAACTAAGTAAGACAATGGAGATGGAAAATAATCATCAGCCAGAATTTTGCTTCTCTGATAATGTATTCAGAGTTAGTTTATGAATTAAATGCCATTTCTCTTTTCTAAATTACCTATTATTTATTTTCTTAGAAGCCACATATTCTGTTACATGAAACAAAATCTGTGCTTACTTAAAGAGCAGAACAATTAAATAGTTGAATTTGAGAGGAAGGTCTACTTTCCTATTTTGAAGCAAGTTTTCAAGCGATGTTATCGGGTAGCATTGTACCAAAAACCCGAACCAACTTTTTGGACAGCCCAATTTTTTTTTTTTCCCTAAAATCTATACAGGATTTATGAAAATCATCTCTCTGAAAGATCTGAAGGATCAGTATTTGTGTCGATAGAAGACTGAATTTGTGCGCCAGGCTCAGATTCTCATCCTCCTCTTCTGATGCTGAAAATGCCTAAGGGCTCTCCAATGACATGTGAAATGATCTTCCAACAACTGCTGCGATCCTGAAGGAACTCCTACCATATGACCCAACCTTTTAATCATCTGGCATTATTCGTCAACATGAGTTGTTTCTCTTTAACCAGTCTGGATTTCTTGCTATTGTCTGAAGAGGTTCTCAAATTCCTTACACTTTTTTTTTTTTTTAACATCTTTATTGGATTAATCTCTTACACTTTTTATCAGACGGATGTCCACACAGAACACACTTGACTCTTCTTTTCTGGGAATGTGGCCAGGAGCTGCCCCTCCACCAGTGGCCAGCGGCACACTAAGATTTTTGTTTTTCTCCAAACAGCGGGTTATTCTGTCCCAAGGGGCAGGTATGGCTTTTATTTTATTTTAGAACTCTAGAGGAGTGTGCTGTGACTCACACACTGAGGAATGCCACAGGACCTCCCAGATCATACCACCTTTTCTCAGAATACCTTGAACCACAGCCTGAACCGGCTATAGGACTCATTCTCCCTCTCTCTGGCTCTAGGCCCTACGTAAAACGTGAAGGCATCTGTTCATCTAATAAAAGTATCCCAGGAGTGCTTTTTTCTTAAAGCAGAGAGAGACTTTCTTCCGGCATCATTACAGGTAATGCATTGCACACGAGCTAACTGGCAGACGGTACAAGCCCTACCAGGCTGTAAGCAGGTAAATCAGCAGAGAGAACTGTACTCAAGTACCACAAGAGGATAACCCTAAACTTCAAACACGAGACGGAAACTCACTTTACCGAAAACAAGCGAAGGAAAACAAGCAGTCACGTTTATGTTTTTAAGTGTCGGCCCTTAAGTGGAAGAGCATCAAAAATATCAAATGATACGCCCAATTAGCTGTGTAACACTTGACTGTTTAGCTGTTCCTTCCCTCTGTGGCCCAGCCTGTCCTATTTTATAAAGTTGACGTTTCATATTTTCATCTTTGGGGATACTTTTAATATTTTCTTTCTATGTTAATTTCTTAAACACACCAACATAACACTTAGCTAATATTCATCAGTTGTAAGCATTAAGACCAAAAACTTGCCCTTCCTAAGGGTTAAGTCTGAGTAAAAAAGAAACCAAACATCTTAAAAAAGCCAAATAGTGGAGCCAGTGCCAATTTTAAAAAAAGCACTCTTACCCTGCCTTCAAGTTCTATTTCGATAACTATTAATATTTAACCAGTTAGCAAAACAGTTAACCCCGTTACCTGATTAATGGTGTCATTCCGGTAGTCACTCTTCTGTGCATATATGTGTGGGAAAGATGAACTTCATTTATGATAAAGCAGAGCTGAACGACAGTTTGCGTGAAAGTGCGCCTCTCAACACCAGTTTAAGCTCAGAAAAATGAATATAGGCCTCTAGCAACTGATGTGAAATAGAAACTAGACTGAGGCTCAGGAAAAATGGAAGGGAAAGATCTGCAGACGTGGAACGTGAGTGGAAGGAGAGAAAAAAGGACTGGGAACAGAAAAAGGGAGACAGCGAGTGCCAACAGCGGGAAAATCCCTCTCACAGAAGTATTCTTAAGTGAGACATGCGTGACCCCCAAAACGCAAAGCTATTAACTAACTGCTTACCTCTGTCTTCTCAGCGGGAGTTGCAAGGTGCACCCACTTCCTCTTTACCTTAGAGGGGAACGTCCCAGCATGACCGAGACTCTGTAATTTTTACTATACGTTTTACTGATATATAATTCCCCTAAATGTCCATGGAGTTCACTCCAACTTCCTGGAACATGTGCTTTGATAGAAGGCTTGGAATACTTGTAACTTCCTGAACACCGGGTCTAATTAGCATAATGTCATCCACAGAGTAAACCAGCGTGATGTTCTTTAGAATGTCACCATGACTGTGGTCCCTATGTACTGTATTATGAAAGACAGCAGCGAAGTAACACAGCTCTGGGGCAAGACAAGGAATGTGTGCTGCTGTTCTCACTAGTTAGAGGCTAACTGTTCTTAATCTTCCCCAATGGTGGGCAGAAAGAAGAAAGCAGTTGCTAGATAAAAGGCCACATACAGAGTGCCAGAAGCTGTGTTGATAAGTTCTGTTAAAATAACAGCACATCCGACACAGCGGCTGTGATGGGGCTACCAGCACATTCAGAGAAGCAACCTGCCATTGGACCTGAGCGTGCCTGCCTGCCCTTGCTGAGCATGCCAAGGGGGCAAGGTCCTGACCGCCCTCTGCCTGAGACGTTTCTAGGGCTTGGGTTTTCAGTGAGCAACCTTGAGGGATGGGGTAATGTCTCGCGGTGGACATTATGTTCCCACATCTCTGAGTTCCTCAGCTGTTACGCAAACTCACTGTTCCTGCAGAGCATAGTCCTGTGATGGTTGCCTTGGCTGCGGATAATACATCCGTGATTGCATATACAACAGCTTGAGTCCCCGTATCCTTTCTTTAATTCTATGTGAAGGTAATTCTGGCATATTTACTTCGTTTGCTTACACAGAGCTATGTCTGGATTTCAGGGGCTCTCCCAGAACACCATTTGGATGAGTTCCCAGTGTCCTTGCAAAACACTGAATCCTAAATCATGGGTCAGTGTCCCTGTGTTAATAATCCTCTCCTTTTGTGGTAAGCAGAATAAAGGCTCTCCTAAGATGTCCACGTCCTAACCCTCGAAACTTGTGAACGTGGTACCTTACATGGAAAAGAGACTTTTTAGATTAATTTTAGACATTTATGAAGGGGAGATTACCCAGGTGGATGCAATGTTATCACAAGGTCCTTTTAAGAGGGAGGCAGGAGGGTCAGATTCAGAACAGGAGAGGCTGGTATGACACTAGGAAAAAACTGCCAGGCCAGGGAAATGGTCAACCTCCAGAAGCTGGAAAGGCAAGTAAATAGATTTTTCCCTAAAACCTCCAGAATGAACCCAGCCCTGCTGAGCCATTTTAGACTTCTGACCTACAGAATAGTCAGATAATACATACATATTTGTTATTTTGAAGCAAAGTATTTGTGGTGGCTCTATCATCAGCAGTAAACTTAACACATCTGTTCAGCCTTCCATTTAATATTTATCCTTCCCCTCTCAGCCTAATTCCCCGAGATCTACTGCCCTGTGTATCGTCCCACTTCCTGCCAGTAAACGTTGGCCAAATCTGACTTGCTTTCTGGATAAGGCTTGAATTTCTCTGCTAGGACTATACTACGACCTAGGGGCAACCAGGAGAGGTGAGAATGGTTCTGCAGGAAAGTAAGCAGCATGTTGCTGGACGGTGGGATCACGGCACAGTCTCCGTGGCAGGGGTAGGAGCTACGTCTGCTCGAGCGTTTAAAGCTATTTGGGGAGAAATATGTGGGGATTTACTCAAATATTCCTATCCTAAGTCTTAGGGTCCCACTGCCCCTTTGAGAACCCTGAGTCTGGCAAAGTTTCAAACAGAGCCAATTTTGTGTCGAGGCCACCATTATAACATGATCCTGAACTGATTTTTAACACAAGAGGTAAGACAATTTATTACAGCTGCCACAGAGGCTCTCTGGTTTCCAAATATGTCTTAATTTGTCAATTACCTGCTCTGAACTCATGCATCTGAAATATTTTCAGGATTTAATTTTTATTAATTTTTAATTATTATTTTAAAAATTATTATTTAAAAATTATTATTTTAATTTATTAATTTTTATTTCAGTGTCTTGTCTTTAAGCTGTCATCCTCACCACCTTTAATTACATCAAAGCTAGACCACTGTCAACCAAAATAATACAATATTACAAGTGAAGGTCAAATAGGAGCTGTGGAGTCTGTAGACTGTATTCCAAGCCACACTTCTCACAAAGCTGAATGGCTAATATTGATTAGGTATCTGACCACTAGAATGCCCCCAAAAGGCAAACCAGAGACCGGTAAGGGGACTTTTTGTGCTTCTGTTCCTTCCTCAGCCACTCCAATGACTCATTTGGTTTAGGTCAGTCAGTTTTATACTTTTTGCAGGACTGGAAGACTGCCATTTCAACTGCCCTAAATTTATCATGTTTTCACTCCAAATATATGCTATAATCTTTCTTCTGATGGTTAGCAACTTAGAAGCGTACGGTGATGTAAGCTTGAGGGTGTGACAATACAGGTTTTGTTTTTTTTCCTAGAGTCCTCCTTATTTTCAACGTTGGAGCGTTTTTCAGGGTCAGCATAGGAAGAGTGGGACTTTCGGGTGGAATCTGATTGCTAGGTAAGCTATGTAATGCTTTCTTGGGAAAGTAAGTCTGATGACTGGGATAGACAGGCAAGCATTTTACCATCAAAGGTTGCTAAGTCATCTCAGTGTCCTCAGGGTTGCCAGTTGCTCATACAGCACATTTACAAAAATTGCTAAAAAGCATCCCTACCTCCAGACACTTTACTTCCATCTACAGGAAAATTTTCGTAATGCATTGTTCTTCTTACGACACTTTAACGCCATATTCCAGAAAAGTTGTGATAATGAGTATATACATCTCTAGTGTGTACAATATGAATGACTCATACTTAGATGTGGTGCCCTGTGCACTAGACACCTGAAGAATTCAGCATGCGTGTCCTCACAGAGTCCTAACTATTGGCTATATATAGGTTCTTATAAAACTCTAGTCTTACATTGGTCTTAGGGGTTATGGTTTCAGTGGTCTAAGACCAAGTTGATTAGTAGTAAGGTTTAATCTAAAAGTTCACATAGTTTTCAGTTAATGAAATATAAGAGGCAAATCCAACAAGTAAAATCCCTCTTCTTTCTTATAAAGTCAATTTATGGCATATTCACAGGGGTAAGTGACTGATGAATCACTAATGGTAAATGGATAATCTTAATAGAGAACCACTGAGACTGTCCATGCATCCTCTTTCTAGTCATGCAAAAGCTCCAAGAGTTAGCCTGGAATAAGTGCCATCACAGTAGATTTAACCCTCTTAGACCACGGGCTCCTGAATTTTAATCCAAGGCAATATACGAAGATTTCATGTAAGTACACGATGATATTTCAACTGAAGTAGCTATAAAGGACCTCAGTCATCAGTATTGAAAGATGATATTTATTCTGCATCACTGCAGTATTATTTCCAATGCTTTTAAATTTCTGCTTATTTTCATCGCGATAAAAATAATTTCAAAGTTCTTTACTTTCTTCTAGTGGATTCCTGGCATCTTCCACGGCACCTGCCGGTAAGCATGATAAATATTCTCCAAATTATCTGAGTACCCCTTTTACCTTTATTTTTAAATAATCCCTTAAACTCTCCACCTCCAATATCTAACAAAAATACCAAAGTTACAAAAATCTAGCATAGCAGTTATTAAAATGTATAGCATTATTTTTAAAAATACCCAAAGCATCAGTAAAACCCAAAGCCCAAAATCTATATCCACAGAAAATGCTGGATATTGGGAGGTATTATGACATGTAAGTCATATAATCTAATAGTCATGTTTTAGACTTCATCATATTTTCATGCTCAATAACATTCAGAACTACCTGTTCTGGTCTTTATCCCCATCCCTTTGTTCAAACACTCCCTTCCCTTGACTTTGGTGTTTTATTGTCCTCGCTCTGCCCAGCATTCTGTCCACATTCAGGTTCATCATCCTCTACTTGGCTGTTAGATGTTGGAATTTCTCAGGCTTTTTCTGCTCCCATTCTGCTACATTCACACCAGGAAATATAATCCACTCTCAATGATTCACAAAAAATTATAATTTTTTTTCTCTAAGGTGAAACTTGACTACATATCTTTTTTGTGCCTGAGTAGATTAAATCATTGATCAACCACATTTACTCCCAACTCCACTGGAAAAGTATAATTACTTTCTGATACTGAACTTTCTCTGAGACTTTGGTCTCATGATTTTCAGTGTCACAAAATCAACTGAAACTAACCACATTCAAAACCAGAATGATGATTTCACCTGTCTTCATCCACACTCACCTTAGTTGCCTAATTCTCATAATGATACCTCCACCTAAGAGAAAAATATCTTTTGGCATAAAGCCAGAATCCTTTAGACCACACGTGAAAGCCCTTCATGTGCATGTCAAATCCATGAACAAATCCTGTCTATTTCACTTTCAAAACATTTTATAAGAGAAATTATCTGTTATAAATTTTTTAGTCCAGGTTATCATCATTTTTTACCTAAACTACTGCAAAAATATGGTAAAGTTTCTCCATCTTCACTAAAGCCAATTTACAATTTTAACCTCAACTATTACCACAAGTATCCAGGACAAAACAGCTGAACAAATCCATTAATCATCACAGTCTACCTTAAAAAATAGATTGTTTCTTAAGTTTCTGTATTGACCTACACCTTGACACAGGGCAATAATCAAAGTACAGCAATATGTATTAGTGATTATACAGATTTCATCTTTGCCTGCAACCAGAAAGTCAAAGGGCAATTCTATCATCCCCAACAACCCTGGTGAAATTAGGCTCAACCGAAATTCTTCCCAGGGCTTACATAGTGTCATTGATCACTTAATCTTAGGGACAAATTTTGAATTTAAACACACTCTTCTAAATGACATACCATTCAAAAGGAAAATTAGACAATACTTGGAAATAAAAACACAACATATCAAAATGTGTAGGATGCACATAAAGCAGTGCTTAGAGGAAATCTTATAGTATTAAATGCTTATGTTATCAGAGAAGAGTTCTCAAGACAATAGTTTAAGCTTTGATGTCAAGATACTAGGAAAAGAAAATTAAGTTCACAGCCAACCAAATGAAAGGTAACTGTAAAAATTAGATAGAAATACAATGTAATTGCAACCAGAAAAACCAATGGATATCATCAATGAAACCAAAAGGAAGTTGTTTAAAATGAGTAATAAAACAGATAACTCTAGCTAGACAGATGAAGGGGGATGAGGGGAGACACAAATTAACAACATCAGGAGTATAGGACATCACTAGCATCATTCTCGACCCTATGAACATAAAAAAAGAAATATAATGCAGTTTATGCCTATAACTTAGACAATTTTGATAAAAATTGAGAAATTCACTGGATGACAGAAATTACCAAACCTCTCTCAAGGAGAAATACATAAACTGCATAGTCTTACGACAAGAGAAATTGAATTTGTAGTTAAACTTTCCACAAAAAGCATTCCAGGCCTAGAGGACATCTCTGTTGAATGAAATCAGACAATTAAAGAAGAAATAATGCCAATTCTACTCAAACTCTTCAACATAATAGAAGATGAAGGACCATTTCATGAAAACACTATTTCCCTGTCACTAAAACCAGACACAGACATCAACAGACAATTTTCAGGCTGTATCTCTTATGAACATAGATCTAAAACCTTCAGTAAAATATTAAGAAACTGAATATTAAGGGACATACAGAGCAGTACAAAATGATCAAAAGGTCAACCTACAAAGAATACATAGCAGTCCTAAATATGTATTCCAACTGTAGCAGTATAAAACATACAAAGCAAAAACTGACTAAAAAATAAATTCACAAGCAAAATTGGAGACATCAACTCCCCTACTTCAACAACAGAACAGTTAGAAAATCATCAAGGATACAGAAGAACTCAACAAGACCATCAACCAATTGACATTTACAGAAAACTCAAGAACACCAGAATACAATTTTTTCAAGCACCCACAGAATATTCACCAATATAAATTATACCATGAATCACAAAATAAACCTAAGATTTTAAATGACTGAAATCATAGGTTGCCTGACCACAATGGCATCAACCTAGAAATCATTAACAAGAAAGACAGCAAAAACAAATCTCCAACACTTAGAAACTAAGAAACACACTTCTAAATAATCCATTGGTTAAAGAACACATCAATTCTTTGAATAAGTCTCATTCCTTTGGAAATTAAAAAAAAAAATTACAGTGAGTAGATAAAAATATAACATCTTAAAATGTGTGGAATGCAGCTAAAGCAATTCAGAGAGGAAAATGCATAGCACTAAATGCTTAAGGTAGAAAAGAAGGAATATAGCAAAGCAATCTAATTTCCTGCCACAAGACACTAGGAAAAGAAAAACAAACCCAAAGGATGTGCAAGGAATAAAGATAAGATCAGAAATCAATGAAATTGTGAGCAGAAAAACAATAGAGAAGCCAATATAAGAAATAACTTTGCAGTGGTGGTTTACACAAATCTACACATGTGATAAAATGACATCAAACTATATACACACGTTTTACTAATGTCAATTTCTTGATTTTAATATGGTACTATAATTACTTAACCAATGGAGAAAACCGGGCAAAGCATAAACAGAACGTCTCTGTATCATCTTCAACTTCCTATGAATTTACAATTATTTTAAAATAATAATGTAAAAAAAAAGGATGCTCAGAAAATGACAAGACACTTCACTAAAACAGTAATATGGGTGACAATTAAGCACATGAAATGGTTCAACATCACTAGGCATTAGGAAAATGCAAATTAAAATTACCATGCCTTTTGTTTCTACATATCTTTCCTAATAGCTAAAATTTAAAAAATACATATATACAAACTAATAATAATGGACTCTGGCCAGAAAGCAGAGCAACTGGAACTCTCATTCATCGCTGGTGCAAATGCAAAATGGCACAGTCACTTGGGAAAACAGTTTGGCAATTTCTTATAAATTTAATCATTCACTATCCTGAAACTCAGCAGTCCCAGTCCCCGGTATTTACTCAGGTCAGCTGAAGATGTATGTTCCCACAAAGACACGTACTTGAATGTTTAATAGTATCTCTATGCATAATTAGCAAAACTTGGAAACAAACCAAATACCTTTTAACTGGTGAATGGATAAACATACCAACAACCACCACTGCAGTGGAGCGCTGGTCGGCAATAAAGAGGAATGAGCTGGTGATTTATACAACAAAATGAATAAATCTCAGATTAATTATGCTAATTTTAAAAGCTCAAAACGCTACATACTGTATCCTATTTATATGACCCTTGAGGACAGAAAAAACTCTAGGGAGAAAAAAACAGTCACTGCAAGGGGTAGGGCATGTGTAGGAAATGACTACAAAAGGGAGACAGGGAGTTTAAGATGAAGGAACGGCTGGACAACCAATCACAAACAGCCAAGTACACTTTAAGCTACAGCCAGTCGATAATGTCTTTACTTTGCTTCCCCCTTTTCTGTATGAAAGTCTGGCCCTGAGCTCTTGTCCACAGAGATCCTAACCACTTCCAGTTCGGCAATGCCGAATTCAAAACCATTTTCGCTCAAACTCTTAGAAATTTTAATATGCCTCAATGTATCTTTTAAAGTATATTTGAAATATTTTAACTGAAATAAGCATAAAAAGCAAGTAAGTGCAAGATACAGTAAAGCTCTAGAAATTTTTAACCTGGAGAAATTTCTTAGGAAGTCAGCTCTACCCTTTAATTTCTTTGTCCACTTCTGGTCATCACAGTCTCATTTGAGTACCCCCTTTTATGGCTGTGCACACCTTATACACACATGCATCCCACACATCTAAAATTTTTATTCACGATAACTAAGGTTTTATTGAGAAAGCTATCAGCAAAGAGTGTGGGTACTCAGGATCATACTTCTATTCTAGCAACAAGTTAACAGTCCCCTGGTATTAATTAATAGCAGCAAGGGATGGGTAGGGAATTTTAAAAGGCAAAATAAAAGCAAGCACTGAATAATGAGCTATCGTTAGATACCTGGAACCATAGGCAGCACTAAAATAGAACAAATAAACAAAGACGGTCAACAGGAGATTCAGACAGTGATTTGAATTAGAAAAACTAACGGGTGTGTCCTTTGTAAAAGCATGAGATGTAGTCATTCAAGTCTGAGGGCTGAGCATATTTTTATGCCAGATCCGCATATCATGGACAAGTCTGTTTAGACAGTAAATAGTAAGGTATCAACTGGAATTTATTGTACCTCTTGATATCTGGGAGCAACCCGTTTACTTGCCTGGCTGAAGTTTTACTCCCACACACTAATTAAGGTAGGAAGACTTGCAATCTCCCAGAAATACGGCCAGACGACTGCCACTGTATCCCCCTTGATGAGAAAGTACAAAATAAATTAAGGCAAGTAATTGGTGTGAAAATGTCTTCAAAAAAAAAAAAAATCCATGCGCAGGAAATATTTTGAGAGATGCGAGGAGAATAGGGTACTATGGAGTATTCCCTGAAAAGATTTCACGGAGGCAGAAATGTCATTTTGCTTTTTGCTGGGCCGCCAGACTGTAGAGCAGCAGCTATGCATAGTCGATGCTTAAGCAAAGTTTTTAAACGAAGGAGCGAAAGATGGGATTCCTTCCCCTGCCAAAGGCAGATAATGCCAGTATTTTTGAAACACTGAGAAAAGCAAAGCAGGTCCAAGTTGCCTTCTCTAACCACTGTTCCCTCAAAGGCATCAGACAAAGGGAGAACCCGGGCTGTCAGATGTATGTCACGAGGCTCTGAATACAAGAGATGAGCTAAGGTTTGGACCCCTGGTAAGAAACCAGTCTGCTCTCTAAGGGTGATTTACCGGGTTTGTTTCTAGATTAGCTTGAAAGACCCAGGAGTCCACAGTAGATGGTGAGGAGTGAGGGCTGGGGTCGAGGTGGGGGGTTTAATCTAAAGGTTCATTTATGTTCCGGACTGGAACTTCCTTGAGCGGCCGGTGGTGATGTGCAGAAAGTGGCTGTGTAGACAGGAGCATGGTACACATTCTGGGCAGAGAGTAGCAGAGCTGGATGACATGTGGCCCGAGGGAAAAAGTAAGGGCTAATTTTTTCCTAACTTTTCAATTCTAGTGCAACTCAAGATTATTTTCTGCACTTTTCTGTTGTTAAACGATAAGAGCTTGAGCAAAATTCAGTTTAAATCGGGCAGCACCAAACAGGAAGTACTTAGCAACGCTCCACCCACAGGCACTTGGAGAGACTTTTATAGAGAAAACAAAACAGGAAGCAAAGTAAGGACATTATTGATTGGCTGTAGCTTAAAGCCTAGCTGGCCGTTAGTGATAGGTTATCCTCTGGTTTCCATTTTGTAAGCTTGAGGCATTTTTAGGCTTAGATTTTAGTTTTCTTCCATAACTGCCATGGCACTGAGTCTAAAGGCTTTACTGAATTGTTTTAAATTAACAACTATTATGATAGAACTTTTTATGCTTTCAATTGATTCATTACAAATAAATGTTGAACTCCTACTTTATGTTATGCACTACTCTTTATGCTAAGACATAAAACAATGGACAAAATCTGTGCTCTCACGACTTATATTTGCATGGGGAAAGGAGGGGAAGCAGATAATGGACAAGAAAATAAATTTCACATATATGTGTGTATATATATATATGTATATAAGTACAACATGGTAAGTAAGGGGGGACAAGGGAAAAAGAAAAGGTTAGCAGTTGGATTTGACTGCAGTTTTATGACAAGTGATCAGAGAAAGACTCATCAATAAAGTAAGTAATTAAGAAGTCATTAGCAGAGGTGTTTAAGTCATGAGACTGGATGAAATAACCCAAGAAGTGTATATAAAAAGGAAAACTTTAATTTTTAACTTTTTTCTTTTTATACTTACTTCAAGAGATTTCTTCTGCTCTTTGCAAACAAACAAGTTTGAATTAAAAGAAGAATTGTTACAGGAAGCAGCCACAAGTCCCTGATGCCACTTTGTTCCCAATTCTGGATCTTAGAATGAATGCCCAGCTATGTTTTGCGTCTCTCCTTTCATTAACTCCCCTTTATTTGAATTAGATTGGTTGGGTTTCCTTCAACTATCACCCTTTATGAAAGAAACTTAATAATATATTTGGCTCCAAACAACACTGTACTTGTTTGGTCCTCTCAAAAACTCTTTGTATCCCTCTGCACAATTAGAACGAAGAGAAATATTGCCATTTGGCTGGGCCCCTAAAACTAGTTTTGCAGTAATTTAATTTTGATCTTCTTTAAAAACGATTAAGGCAGAGATGACAATAAGTCATTACAAATAAATTATCTCCGTAAGTAGTGAAATATATAATAATGTCTACTTCCAGTCTGTAGAAAATAACGTTAAAGCAAGCAGGATGTCGGCCATACTCTTAACAACCTTCTGTACTGGCTGACTGAAGAATTCTCTGGAGACAGTCTGTCAAATATATCAAACAAATGACACTCAGAAATTGTTGCCTGCTGTAGCTGAAGCCTTCCGATATATTTTTCTAGTACTTTGTAGAAGCAGAGACCTTTCTGTGTCCAACCAACCTGTTTTTTTCCCCTTCATTAAAAAATTTAGTTCTGGTTTGTTTATTCTTGAAACAGACAAAATAATACTCCTTACTTTGTTGAAACCGTTAATGATTTTCCCCCAAAGGCTGAAAAGTAGACGGCCAGGATAATGAGCAAAAACCAACTTGAATCCACTTCGATTTTATTTTCTCCCTAAAATATTAGGCATATTTTTCACCTGTTCAATGTGATAATTTTGACTGTTATTTTGATGCAGCAAAAAACTGAATTCCAGGCTAATAATCAATAAGTTCTACTGACCTGTCACTTTAAATAGACCACTGTGCTAGAAAGTTATAAAGACTCTCGCAGGAGGGCTGGTTAACATCATACTAGCGACTACGCCCTAGGTAAGCCTAACATCTAATACTTGTGAAACCGTGAGGTCACACTGAAGTACCAGAGATGTGTCGCTGTAATGTTGACGGTTAGACTGTAGGAGAGGGCCACGTGGCCTGGAGAATTCATGGAAAGCTTCTCAAAGGAGAAAAGTCTAATAGGGGCCTTTTTAGACGTTACGAAAAAATAAATGGTTCTGATTCCCTTTAACGTTCCATTTAACGAACATTTACTGAGTATCCACCACGCAGAAAGTATCGTGCAACATCACAGGAAAGCAGAGACTTCATAAACTCGAATAAGAGCTTGCCTCAAATGATGGCAGAACTCCTGGGAGTAGGAACCACTGTTCATGCAAAGACCAGGTAGACGAAGGAGGAGGGCCATGAGCTTCAACGGGGTTAGTCTCAGGTTTCCTTCCTAAAGCATTTTTATTAAGGGAATGCGTCCTTTAAAATCTGTTCTAATGATGCTGTTGATGAGAGAAAACTGTATGGCATTTACTAATAAGGCCAATGGGAGGGACCAATTTTTAAGCCTGTTTCCCCCACTCCCCAAATTAGACAAAAAACCTAAGTGGTGAAATACAGAGAAAATGTTAAGTGAACTATTGTACATACCATGGATTATCACGCTTTCATTTTTTATTGTACTGTGCCCATCCTATAGCAACACAGGAGTATAAACACAGACATATCAACATTGACTTATCAGGAGGGACAGGAAACCAGACAGACAACACTTGCGTAAACCGAACAAAACCTACTTATCTACATCATATAGAAATAGTTTGGCCCTGTAAAGATACCCAGCAGAAAGCTCCGCAGTATTTTTGAGGACGATGCAAACTTCCTGGGCCCCCAAATCTCACCAGTTGGGCACAAGGGAATGGATGACAATATCTAGACTGAAAATGTTACATCAGAAATTCCCAATGAGATATCATAATGCTAAAGATCTGTATGATTTTGTAAAGTATTTTTCATAATCTCTTAAATTCTTCTAACTTCCCTAGATGTGAGAAATTAGGGAAACAAAGAATTGGGAGAATTTTGTCAACTTTGCATTTGTTTTTGGAGAAACAATCATTTAAACAGAACATGTCTGTTTCTAACGATCTGATAACACTGCCCCGAAGGACAAGAAAGACAATTTTCCAAAAGCAAGTGCATAATTCAGGTGGTTATGGTATCTGAAAAATACTGAGAAGCATTTTATCCTGGGATAACTATTTGGCTAATTTTGATATGGCAAAAATAAAAACATATAACATTTAATTTTTCAGCATCCCTGTATGCTTAGGTAGAAGAAGGTAAAAAGAAATCACTGATGTAGGTTTCTAAGAGACATCCAAAACATTTAGAACTGCTCAGAATGTTTCTGTGTAACATTCTGATATTCTATTAATGACATTTTTTTAAGTCTGCAATTTGTATAATCTATCCTTTAGCTTTCTGTTTAGTTCATTTCCTAAGATTTTAAGTCCAGTGGGCAGGTTCAATTATATTTAGTTCCCAATGTACAAGAAAATTCTCTAATTCAAAAGGATTGGCAATGCTTGTTTCAAAGCTGGAAATTAAAATGGAATTTAATCATTTATTTTCAGATTGATTAGTTGTCTACTGGAACAGTCAACAAAAGATGGCTAATTACAAAAGATTGAGATAGAAAGGGTGCTATTTACACATAAATAGTGTTTCCAAAAGGGGAAATCCAGGGGGAAAAAAAATCACAGGGCTTAAAAGAGGACTGGGGAGGACTGAGTCAAGTCCTCCCCACTTCACTGTGAAAGTTATGATTAAGAAAAAAAAAAAAAATTGCTCGCTACCTTAGCTGGAAAAGGTACTTGGACACAGATCAACAGCTGCAGCACAGGGATTTTTATTCTGCTAAGCCTCCTGTAGTTTAAGGGTAGGAGGCAGAGACCTGAGTAAACCCTGTTTGTGTTTGGAATGCAGATACTAACAGCCTTTCCCGGTGTGCAAGGGCCGGGAGTATTTGGATTTCATGTTGATCCTGGGGAATCCTGAGAAAGGACTGAGGAAAAGGTATGAAGTCTGGTACTAAAGTAGAGATGCAGGCAGACGGCCAGTGGATGGCAGGGGAAGATGGCTCCAGGCCAAGCACTTCCCCCTTGGAGGAAACTCAACCCTCACCTGCATCTCGGCAAGCAGGCTTGCATCTGGAGAGAAGGCAGGATAGTGGGCGAAAGAAAGCTCTAGTTCAGATTCCACATATAAATGATATCATATGGTATTTGTCTTTCTCTGACTTACTTCACTCAGTATGATCATTTCTAGGTCCATCCATGCTGCTGCAAATGGCATTATCTCATTCTTTTTAATGGCTGAGTAATATTCCATTGTATAACTAATAAGGACCCTACTGTATAGCACAGGGAACTCTACTCAATACTCTGTTATGGCCTATATGGGAAAAGAATCTAAAAAGAGTGAATATATGTATTCACTTTGCTGTTTACCTGAAACTAACACAACACTGTAAATCAACTATGCTCCAATAAAAATTTAAAAACAACAAAAAAGAAAGCTCTAGTTCATGACCTGGTCCCCACCCTGAGAAGCATACTCTCTGCAACCCGACTTCATGTAACAGCGATGTTCTCTGTTCACTGTGACAGAGCATGGTCACAGCTCTGCTGTGCTGGCACACGACCACAGTGCTGCAACTCCCATTACAACAAAAAGCAGATTTTCATCTCTATCAGGAATCGTGGTGTGAACAGAGCAAAGAGCAGAGTTCCACCTGCTTGAGAGCAACGAGTGCATCTGTCAGTGATGGGGCTGCAGAGCCTGGTGTACATAGCCTCGGGGGTGAGGGAAGGAAGGGTGTCTGGCGTCATAGTCCAGTCTAACCTTTTGGAGTTGGGATGAACTTTGTGGGAGGTCCTACTCCATTTCTTCCCAGACAAGCGTATCACAGTGTTCTTCTTAATTCTCCAGCATTCTTTACAGTAGCGGTGCAGCTAGAGTTATCCTGTTGCACCGACTTTGGGTGGTTTGTCACCTCTTCATAACCCCCCATCCTAATTATTGGGCCCTTAAGGGTCAGCCAGTCTAGATTGGCCCGAAAGGTAAAATCATACAACCAAAGTTTTTAACAAATGGTGAATCTGCACAATTCTTCATGTTTTGTTCCCTTGTCGGTTTTTGTCACCTGTGCACATAAAGCTTCATGCATAGATTTACACCAGAGAAATTCACAAGGCTCTTGTGTGTACAGATCAGTTTTTACATCTGTATGGCTATTCACCTATTCAAAGGCTAAATTATTTAGCCCTTTTAATGTAAATGTGGTTAGTGAAATTGAGGAATGAAATTATTTTATTTAATATAAATTTAAATAGCCCCACGTGACTATTGGCTACTCTTTAGACAACATAGGTCTATAAGGTAATAGGAAAAATGATTATTTTATTTAAATCTGTAACTTAAGATTCTCATTTTTGTCAGTATAAAATGTCTTCCCCACCAAGCTACCAATGAGAGGCTACCTTACAGTTACAGCAAACTGCTAAGTGTTGTTATACACAAAATTCTCCACTAGGTGCTGTTATCTCCTCTCCTACTGAGCGACTGGTAAAAAAGGAAAAAAGAATGGACCCTGATGCGGGCAGAAGAATAAGCAAACAGTAATGATTAAAGGCCATTTTATCTGGAAAATATTAGCCTCTGATTATTGTGAGTTGGCTAAGTCACAACCCAAGACCCCCAAAAGTGTCATTTAGCCACTTTGAAGCAATTTATTGCTTATCCAAGTGGTGAAACATTTTTATCAAATACTGGAAAGGATGGGGAGTTAGATAATATTGATAGATTTTTGTTTTGTTCTTTTCCTGTACTTTAACTTTTGTTCGCATAAATTAAAGTTACCATCTACAACTATCTGAAGTTTTCTTCTAGTCTCTAATAAATGCTGATGGAGACAGATGTGTCAATAATATGTACATTCTACCATTTTGATGAGCAACTTTCTTCTCCATGACAGCTAATGTTGACCACTTTAAAAATTATGACTCTACGTCTTAAATTTATGTTTGCATTGTTCTTTGCAGAATGCAAAATGTGATCTCCACTTTTAGCATCAGGACCATTTTTGAGGGATGTAAATGGTAGCCAACGGAATGCGACTCAGAAGGCAAGACTGACAGTCGACATGAGTTCCCTGATTTACGGAGTATTTCACTCTCCTGAATCAACTTGAAGAAAAAGAAGCACTTAGCACGTAAGATATTATCAATGACAACTTGCCATTTTCTATGTGGATTAAAATAGTGTGAAGGTAGTTTCATGCCTGAGTCATACTCTGATTATCACATACTCCTGACATCCTACTGGTAGGCATAGGTAAGGACGTATATTACATTTCAGGATTTGTTCAATTTTAGTCGATGAACAACAGATTATGAGACTGGCTTTAACGAGTACTATTTTGCCTTATCCACACCACCCAATTTGGAAGCAGTAGTCTAAGATATGTCATTTCGAGGGCACAAGAATTATTGGCACTCTCATAAGGTAGTAAAGAGCTTTCTCCCTCTCTAGGCAGTAAAAAAAAAAATAACGTATTGGTGAAAAATCCAGGATAAATCACATGTACTTGCCTTTTACCTTTAGTGCTTCTTATATTTGTAATGGGCAGTAGCAACATTATAAAAACTTTATGAAAAGACCATGGATGACTTCTGAATGGAATCACCTGTGAAATCAATCTTTACACACGCCAGTCCCCAATCCTATTTAGTTGCACTTAAACCTACCTCTTGTAGTTACTTAAAAATGTATTTTTTTAAAGAAAAAAAAAATGCTGCTACTTTCAACTGATACAAAATTGGAGGAAATTTTCCAAGAGTCTGTTTCAAATATGTACATATTTAGAAATAATGTTTATGAGCACTAAAATGTATAATTCTTATCAGATCTGTCTTACTCTTCAATGGTAAGTTATAGCTGTGATATTGGGTACTTTACAAAAGCACACTCATCTTTCTACAAACTCCACTATGTGAGGAAAATCACTTCCCCAATGCTGTGGACAGAACTGTGTCTCCCAAAATTCATGTTGAATCTTTAATCCCTAATGTGACTGTTTTTGGAGATGGGACTTTTAAAAAGGCAATTTAAGTTAAATGAAGTCATAAGGGTGAAGGGCCCTAATCCTATAGAACTGGTGTCCTCATAAGAAGAGAGCACAAGTACACACCTTCTACCAGCTGGGAAAAAAGCCTTCACCAGAATCCGACCACACTGGCAACTTGATCTTGGATTTCCAGCCTCCAGATCAACCACTACAATATTTTGTAAAAACAGAGCGACTTACTGTTCATAAGAGTAAGATAAAACATGTCAGATGTCCTCAGTATACATGCATATGAGTGAATGGTACCCTACGTAGTTATATAGCATACAGTGTAAAATGGCAAGCCAAGATGGGGTTATCCTTCTAGAAACAAAGACTGGTAGAAGACATTAAGCAAACGCAGGATCATGAACGAAACAGATTCGATAAATATCGGTCTCTAGCATTACACATTGAACAGACTGAGTATATGTAACACCAATATACAACTGAGTGCAAAATTTGCTACTCAGTGTAAAAAGTAGTTACTCAGTGAATGAAAATCATACACACCATATTGTGAGCGTACATGAAAGTCGAATTTGTAGATCTACAATGTTCATGTATCTAAACATCTAGAAAATCCAAAACATTCATCTGGCAAGAATACCACCTAAGGGTTTCACGTTAGCCTATTTCACTTAGAAATTTAACAACACTATCACTTACTTGGAAGATAAATATAAACAAATGATTTTTACCTCGGTATTCAATAACTTCTAAAGATCCTTAATCTTAATTGATGAATTCATTTTTTAGTTAAACAGCAACTGTGTGGCATTATTCATTAGTACAGTTTATACTGTAAGTCTTATCCTCAATCACTGTCAAACAGATAAGATTAAAGACGTACGAAAAAAATCTGTCTGTGACCTGAGGGAGCTGCTGTTCCAGACTGAAAGCATCACTGACACAGGGTCCTGTGAGAGGCTCTTCCCCCTGCCCTGCCCTGGAATGTTGGTGGCCACATGGTTCCAGCCTTCCCTGTATCTTCTCACTCCCCCCTTCCCATATCACCATGACATAGAGACTCCCCTATCGGCATCGCTAAGTTTTCTCTTCCTCCCAGCATCCACAAGGCCAGTTCTCATGCTGACCAAAAATGCAGCATTTCACAGAAATATTAATTCCGAACTGTTCCATATCAAACCCATTAACTTCCTCTTGTCTCAAAACAGCATTCTGTTTTTTCCAGTAGGGAGACCTGACGACCAAACAAGATAAATGACTGTCAGCATCATCTCTGTTTTTCTGCTCTTTCTTCTTCCACAATTCAATTCTGAAAACGCTCCTTTTCATTCCCTTTGTTCCATCCCTGAGTACACTTGACCAACTTTAAACTTTTTATATTCAGTAAATCTTCCTACCTGTAACCAACTGTCCTGTTAAACAACTGAGTGTTTTCCAAGTTTTTGCAGTATTACCTTTCCACTTTCAAATGCTCAATGCCAGAAGCTTACAACTTTTTAGCGTGGCATTTAACGAATTCTTCCATCCAACATTATTCCAAGGTTTTAATATTGTCTCCTGTTTCCACCTACTCCATTCCTTCCCAATAAACCTGGTGCTTGTTCATTCCAAATATGTGCCTGCGTTTGTACTGTTTTAGAAATGCCTGTCCCCTTCTCTGTGAAACCTCTTCTCTAGCCCCCAAACATGTGATTCCAGGGCACAAAAGAGTTGACAGACATCACATGCTCTCAGATCACAGTAGCTGGTATATGTAGCTGGTACTCCAACCGGACTGGGAATTTTTTTGTTTGTTTGTTTTTGGTTTTTGCAGTACGCGGGCCTCTCACTGTTGTGGCCTCTCCCGTTGCGGAGCACCGGACGTGCAGGCTCTGCGGCCATGGCCCGCGGGCCCAGCCGCTTCGCGGCATGTGGGATCCTCCCAGACCGGGGCACGAACTCGTGTCCCCTGCATTGGCAGGCGGACTCCCAACCACTGCACCACCAAGGAAGCCCCGGATTGGGAATTTTTAAAAATCCTATTTAGTTTCTTTCCCCCAATTCCTAATTGCATGACTTAACGCAAGGCAAATGCTTTTTAAGCATGTGTTAAAACGATTTTAATTTAATTTAACATCAAACAATTTTGAGTTCTAAAAAAGAATACATGCATTTTGCAACCACTCCCTAACTTCCCAAACTCTGTATAAATATTTTTGGCTTTATTTTTGCATCTCACCGCACTGGTCTAATCGTTAAGCCTTTTAAGTTAAATATTCTCAAAGACTGGTCATGGATATGGGTTGCTATGGTAACCTGGTCCTGCCAATATCTAGTGCTCTTAAAACTTCATGAGTTTTCTGAATGTAAGAACCCTGGAATAAGCATAACCTTTACACTTCAGGTGCAACTATATAATTTTGAAAGTTATGTCTAAAGGAAAAAATAAAGATAAACTCATTATTCACCTAAGAATAGTATTCTGTGTAAGAAGCTTAGGGCCCATAGGTATCGTGGGAATAGGATCTGACCCTACTGAATCTATGTACCTATTTTGAAAATACATATATGTGTGTCTGAAGATTTACCACTGGAAAGATGCTAAGCAATGCAAAATCATTATCACTAATAAATAAGATCTTCTGAGATTTAAAAACGTACTGTGTTACATCACAGCAAAATTATATATTATCAAAACGTCATCTTCCATTTAATACTATCTGTAGGCCAAGAACTATGCTTTCATACAGCTAATAACTAAATCACAGTACTTTTGTGGTTTACCACTTATAAACCTCATTTGATATAAGCAATCGCTAAATAAAAAATAAAGACCTAGAGCTTCCCTGGTGGCGCAGTGGTTCAGAGTCCGCCTGCCGAGGCAGGGGACACGGGTTCATGCCGCGGTCCGGGAAGATCCCACATGCCGCGGAGAGGCTGGGCCCGTGAGCCATGGCCGCTGAGCCTGCACGTCCGGAGCCTGTGCTCCGCAACGGGAGAGGCCTCAACAGTAAGAGGCCCGCGTACCGCAAAAAATAATAATAATAAAAAAATAAAGACCTAACTTAAGAAATCTAATATTGTAAATTTCAAAAGTCTTTAACATAATTACACTTGATTATTCATACTTTTATTTAGTTGAGTGTATCTCTGTAACTATGTTTCTTAAGTTAGTGAATTCACCTAAAATATGTCTCATGAATGCTTTATTTCAAGGCTATTTTATTCTCAGGGACATACAATTTTAAGCTGCTATATATCAATGCCTCCAGATAACAAGATAAAGAATTAACAATCTATTTAAATAAAGATTGTGCTTATGAGTGGTTAAAGATATTGTTATTCATAAACATGCTAAATTTTGGATTTTTTCTTACATTTTAGAGTTTTGTTTAGATTATATTAACAGTAAAAGAACTCAATATATCTTGAAAAATGCAACAGATTTTTCCCACAGACATAATACCTCACATAAAATTATGAAGTGAGTAACAATATAAACTCAAAAAATAAAAGATTTTTCTTTGTATTCATCCATTCTAATGAGTGAGTGGCAGTCATACATTGCTTTGTTTCTCATTACCCTCTGGCTTTGGTCATAAACTCCTATCTTCAAGTGCAGAAGACAGTAGCAACTGATCACATCAATCTATATGTGACTGAATTACTGCTCATTTTCCCCTAAATAGTTGTTACAGGAAACTGCCAGTTTCATGAAGAAAGCTCAGAAGTTGCATAAGCTAAGAGAAACAATGACTTTGTGCTGTTACAAGCTGGTTTGCAATGGTCAACAAGCTGACCAATTAGAGAGCAAAGAAAAGATATCTGTCCCATATGCGCGAAAGTTACTCAGTCCTTCCCTAAGGACAAATCGCTGTGTAGCCAAGTTAAAAGATCTACATCCTTTAAAAAGGTTTTTTATCAATAAAAAGTATACTAGTAAGTCACTAATTCGAATTTTCATACACTTCTTCCTTGAAAAATGTAAAGAAAAAATCATAATTACAGATTATTTAGAATTCTGAACGAGCACCTTCACTGAGTACCAAAGGCTTGAAATTTATTCTTACAAAACTACATTTGGACAAATCTCAACTCTCCTCAAATTGTTTTTCCCCTTATAGGGATCATTAATGGCTCACTTTGCTGTCCACATCTGTATCTATATCTCTATCTTTATACCTATACCTATGTGTGTATCTACATCTAAATCCATACCATTTCTCTGCGTACATGCATATGTATTTATTTGAAAACATGGTTTGAAATATGTATGATCTGAAAATACATTTAATAAACGTGTCAGAAGCTTCTCATGGTTTATGAAACATCAAATCATTATTATAAAGATTTATAAAATTATAAAACGAAGACTTTTAAAATATAATGCTTTTTAAACACACATGCGTGTTGTAATAGTTTACACTAACAATCCATTTAGCTAGAAATCAGTCTCTCAAATAAGGCCAAGCTGGAAAATACTCATGAAGAGAAGGTGTTCAGTTCATAACGGTTGCTGTTGTGGAACAGCAAAAGCTAAAATGAGACCACAATCCAGCGCTGAGATGACCAAAACTAAAGCAAATGTATAAGAGGCAAAGTACTTATGGAAGTGGAAGGGGGCTATCCTGCAATCCTCCTCAAAGCAACCAAGCATATTTAGAGATTCAGTCTGGTAGTCATCTGGCTAGAAGTTAAATTACTCATCTTACAGCATCCTCCCAGCTCATTCTCTACATTACACGTTGGAGATCAATATCTACTAGCTAACATCATCCAGACTTAGTCTAGTCCTCTGATTCAGACATCTTTGGCATTTTTTTTTCAGTTGTTCTCTAAAGAATGCTCCTTTTTTTTTTTCTGGTACGCGGGCCTCTCACTGTTGTGGCCTCTCCCGTTGCGGAGCACAGGCTCCGGACACGC
>NW_006787829.1:1314044-1317518 GCF_000442215.2 Lipotes vexillifer
GCATCGGCAGGCGGACTCTCAACCACCGCACCACCAGGGAAGCCCAGAATGCTCCTTTTTATCAGGGTCAGAGGACATGTAACAGATTTTCTGTAACAGCAACCAGGCAGATTCTAAACCAAGACACTTTGGCAATTATTACTAAGTATTTACCATTAGCTAATACCAACACAAAGGTATTTCACAGGAAGATGGTTAAGTGGAATGAACCTAGAGCTTTCTATGCCCTTTGCTTTCACTTTCAACTTTTCAAAGCAGGTAAGCAAACCAAAAGCCAGAGTATCACCCTACCCCCTCGAGCTCAAGCCCAGTTATAAATAAATATTGAAAATATACTTTGGCTTAGTGTAGATTTATTCACTGACCCTTGTAAAGACTCATCCATATAAAATAATGATATCACTGGCTTGATGTGTGTAGATATCAGCAAGTTATCTTTCTACTAAGGAATCCATCAAGAGAACACTGCCACTACAATCAAGAGCTTATAACATCAGTGAAATCACTGCTTGGTTTTGACAAAATCACCTGCTTAAATTTTTCAACACCTAATTAACACCTTTGATCAATGCCATTTTACTATATTAGTGCATCATTCTACAAATGCTAATGATATATTAAATGTGCCTGATCGATATTAAAGTAGTGAGTTATAATCTATTTCAACTAAAAGTAATGGTATTATTTTAAGCCTTTACAGCTCTATATCCACTGCTTCATGGATTGCACTGTGTGATCTGCGAGATTCTCTGTCTTTCACAAACACTGCAAAGAGCTGTACTCAGAGAACAAAGCTGCATTACATCATCAAAAATACGTGGTTTTAAAATGCCAATACTTTTACCCTTAAAAATCAATATTTGGAAGACAAAGCAGAGTATCTGAACAAGTGTGACCTGTGACTTAAGAATACTTTGCCTTTTATAAGGAGAAGGCTTTGGCACTGGATGAGAAAGACCACAGAGGAGTGAGTTAGGTCTATTTGAACGAGGAATCTCAGATCCCCTGGGAAGGGAAATTATGAATGCCTTATTTCTGAGATTCAAAGTCAGAGAAACCTTTCAGAATAGATCTGGTGGCACCAATCACGGACCAATGGCTAAGAAGAAATGGGGTTGACATGATAAAATCACCATGAGAAGAAAAGCTTGCCTGCCCTGTAATGAATGAGAATGGGTGACAGAGCACAGTGGTTTGGGGAGATCCGATAAAGCAAACGTCGAAACCTGTTGCCACTGGATCACTGCAATGGCAGGCCTGCTGCCGACCCGGGCTCCGCCTTTGCTCCTAGACTGAAGCATGGTGGGCTGGTGGGAAACACGGAAAGGTCATCTTCCCTTGCCTTTGAAAACAAATGCTGCTTTGGGATGGCTACATACCAGTGAGAGACAAAGCCCTAGTCATCATTTTGCTAGAACAAGTTGTGAACAATCTTTTCAGTATTTCCAGGTTTCCAGGAAACCACAGCAAAGTGGCAACAAGAAGTTTTTGTCACTTTCGATAGATTCTCCCCACCTCAAAGACGGCTGGCTTCTCAGAGCTCTAATTTCAGTGGTTCAAAGGGAAACAGGACTGTCCTTAAAAAAACAGAAGGAAACAACACATTCCTAGGGGAAATATGCTGGACTCCCTTCTAATACAGTAGTAGGGAGGGCCTAAATTGTTCTTGAATTATTGACAGGCCACTTTTTGCAAATGTAAATTACAAAGCAATGGGCTCCAGTTAAATTGATAAATCTACTGCCTGACCTAAACCCTAGCCCAGGGAGTAATTAAGATGTGCCACAGTGAGTCCCATCTAAGATACAGACCGACTTCTCTTTCCTCGCCTGTATACCAGCAACCCAGTGTCCTCCAATAATTAAGATCAATTATCCCAGGCAGTAGAATGACTTCCTTCTCTGCTTATTAGGTCAGCCATGTGAGGGGCCCAAAATGGCTGGGAAGCTGTTTCGACTTCCAGTTCAGCAGAACCATGGCTCTGTTCTTGGGTAGCGGCATGTGTCTCTTGAGCAATAGGACCTTCAAGCTGCTGAGGCCAGAGTTGCTACTACAAGGAGGAAAAGGTCCTCCTGATTTAATAGTGACAAGGGCCACTTCCACTTCCACTATTTCCCCCGCATCCATGAGTTCTGATTACAGGAAGGGAAAGCGGGAGGGAGATGGGGAAGGGGGGAAGGGAGAGAGAGGGAGAGAAGCAATAAAATCCAGTCTTTTCGTAGCCTAATCCCATGATTTATGCTGTGCAAACCCACCACGCAAACCCAAGAGTTAGGAGGAATTTACCATGTCCAGCCCACTTTATAGAAGAGATTAATTATACAAGGCATGAGTTCGCAGAGGAAAGGATCCTTAGGAGCCGTTTTGGAGGCCGCCTACCACACAGGGGATCACAGTAATGAAACTGCCATCTACAGACTGGTCTGCTCACAGCGAGACTTGGGATAAGCTTTTTTGCCAGGCAGGGTATCCATCAGTAGCAGCTGCCAGACCAGCTTTGATAAAAGGAAATGTTCAAGGGCCCATTGAAAAACACCTGAATGGCCAGGGAAGGAAGTTGACTGGTATGTACAATGGGTCATCTTGTCTACCTAATATGTGAAAGTTTATTGTTACTGTCAATATCGTCTGGTAGACATTTTTGTGGAATGCAAATAGTTGCATACTCTATTTCCATTTCAAAATATATACCTTTCTCTTAGAGGTCTGTCATGAACTTTTCAGTCGTTTTTTTTTTTCGTAAGTCTTCGTCCAGACAGCCAATCATTGCTCAAGGATGGATGTATATTCTTGCCTCAGGCCATTTCTCATTCCACCCAAGGTGGACCAACGTACTACCCAAAGTTCTACTCATGGCAATTCTCTTCATCAATGTGGTACTGGGTCAATCTGAGTGAGACTCTAATTCTATAGCGTTCCAATTTTAACTGGTACCAGCTTACCCTGTAAATACTTTAACTGACCATTATCAGGTTATAGCAACCTCCTTAAAGGTTCATCTCTGTAGACAGAGAGAGCAGCAGTAAAATAGGGTGAGCAAGGACCATGAATGTCTGAGCCACCTGCCCTTCACGTTGCTTACGTGCACCTTCCAGACCTGCCAGGAGCCAGTCTCATATACAGCATTTCCAATTTATAATGGGACGTGAATGTCTTGATACGTCACATAACTGCCAGTCCTGATAGGAAGTGTGGGTGGAGGCATATGCCCCTCAGGTCTCTGAGAGAGGTGCTAACGTGAGGTGTGCTGTTAGCTCACAGCTTTCCACACACATGCCTTGGGATCTGCTACAGCGTTCACACCAACGCCATGCTCTCCGTGGGCTGTGCCCAGCCACTACTGAGCACAGCAGGAGTTCTACAGCTGAGCCATTTTGGTCCCATGCTGACCTCCTCTAACGAAATCTTTGCCCTGGGCCTCCTCCAGCCTGGACAACACTTTCTCAAAACTGCCCCGCACGCTGGGGCTATTCC
>NW_006787829.1:1317813-1341877 GCF_000442215.2 Lipotes vexillifer
ACCTGCCCCGCACGCGGGGGCTTTTCCTGCTGCCGTCTATGCCTCCTTCCACAGCTACCACACTGTTCCCGTGGTCTAAACGTTCTCCCTCCTTACTCCCGGCTCCCTCTTCCCTCTGCCCTTATGAGTCCTGCCCCCAATAAGTCATCTGTGTTTCTAATTTTGTCTTGATCTCTGCTTCTCAGAGGACCTGAATTGACATTAGCAGCATAGTTACTTGGTTTCCCATCGTCAGAGCCGCTCAACCTCTTATCGGTGCTCAGTAGCAAGTCAAGAGAGCTTTTCAAACAGGACGGTGTGGGCTTACTTCAAAACCCTAGGGCCCTGTACCTACTAGGCTTCTACAGAGAAAACTGCGATTTGCCACGTGTCCCATAATGCTTCTCTCTCACAGTCTCACCCAGTAGCGTCGGTACACTGTGCCATCTGGGCCATGGTACCTACACTCCAATAGCTTTGTGTCTACACTTCAGGCTGTGTGGTCTTTTCCTAATCAGCCTACTGGGTTATCTGGTAATTGGGTTATGCTGGGTGTGAATGTGCAGAATTTGCCTCTTGCCTTGCAGAGGTATAACTGATGCGTCCAAGACCAGTGGACCCCTAGAAACTTCACTAATAAAGCAACATCTCAGGATGTGCCTTGCGCCTATCGGCACGCATGTCTTTTTAAGGCAACCACAGTACTTGCTACCTCCTGCTCGCTAGGCCGAAGTACCTTAATCTTATTATATAAAAAACTGTAATGTCCAGAGGGATTTCAAAATCATCAAGATATCTCTGGACTTTATAATGGCAGCGAGTAGCAGGGTGGACTCGCCTCTGCAGCTGTTAAGGTACAGCCTTGTCCCTGCTTCTGCTTTCTTTACTGAAAACAATGGCAAAAAAAGAATCTGCTAGATCAAGAGCTGAATACCAGGTGCCAGAGGCTCTACTGATTTGCTAGCATACAGACAGCACGTCCAGAAATCCGGCTACAATTGATAAGACCATGATTAAGTCTGCAATAATTTCCTGTCATTCTCCCTCATCCATCTGGCTTTTGCTGTGTCCAAACAAGCAATTTAAAACTGGGACTGTGGTGGGAACGTGGTAGGAAGTGAAACCCTGCATCTCAGCAGCCTCTGGCAATGACACCAATCTCTTCCTTTGCCTCGGAAGCATGGTACTGCTTCTGGCTTATTGCCTTGATGGAACACGGAAACACGCCCAAGGGCTCCTTGTCCGTTTCTATCAGAATAGCTCCTATTCCAGGGGTCAGAGAACCCAGGAGGGTTTCTGTTGGTTTCCAAGTATCTTTACACAAGATACTACAGGGTCATCATGACAATACGTAACGGCAATATCTTTTCTGGTTGTACAGGTGTTCTATTCTTGGATCAAGACTTGTACTAACTGTCCACGATCCCTACACTGGGAATTAATCCTAGTTATAGACCTGGAGGCTATGAACGGTAGTGAAACAGGTAGCACAGACACCTGCCACCCCTTGTGAGGAACCTGTCCCAGGTACAGCCATTACAGAAGACCTGATGTAAAAGACGGTTCCCCAGGCAGGACGTGGGGGACCTGCCTCTGCCACCAGGGGAGATGCAGGGGGGTTAGGGGAACAGAGTCCTCAGCCTGTGTTCTTGACATCTGCCAGCATCCCACTTCTCCCCACCTGTGTGGGGTGTGAACATTTACTTGACTCTGACTCTGCCACTCTCTCTCTCAGGTCTCTGGTTTGATGCTGGGGTGTGTGTCCTGCAATTACAGGACATGAAGGACTTCTCAGCAGCCATCATCCTTTCCAACAATTGACCTGCTTCCTTAGACCCTCACAGCTCTCATATTCTCTCTTCCCCTGTCTGTGCGTGCTCTGTGCTCTATGACCCACTAGAAGTCAGGTCACTCTCCAATCTTTCCCATCAACATGGTCACCATAGCGTCCAAGCGTCACTGGCACTGGTTCTCTGGACACCTGGCTCTCCAGCTGCATCAATACACTGACCTCAGGCCAGGACAGTGAGAATTCGAGAAATAGAGATGTCACTATGCTGGGTAATACCCTGGCTCTTTTATTCCAGTTAGAAGGTCATCCATGAGCTCTTCAAGTACGTGAACAACCCAATCCCAGCATTCAACTTTGAGAGTCAGTTTCCTGGTTTGTTCTGGCATTAATTACTGTATCAGTCAGTAGAAAAGCAGGAACACTACACGTGCTAATGTAAGTCACTATTAATAAATGCACTATATTCACGGGTGTGGGTGGGACGTAGAGAACTGAAAATGGGTAGTAATGCCAAAATCCTTTACTCCACTGGGCCTGATGTAGTGAGGGCAGGTAGTCCTTCAGGCTACCTCGGGCCCAGGCTTCCTCATGTAAAAAAAGAGGAATAGTGACAACTAACGGCTTATAATTAGTCTGAAGAGTAAATGAGATGATATTTGTAAAGTGCCTGGAAAGTACGTAATAAACAATATATTTTAAGACCTCTAATCATAGTACAAATTTTAATGGTTTCACTTCCTAAGGATCCAGCACTGCACTAAGGCATATAATCTCTGCTACAACCCTACGAGGTAGGTATTATTTGTATCCCCATTTTTCAGAAGAAGAAACAGGCTCTAAGAGGTTAAGAAACTTGCCCAAGATCACACAGTGACTAACTGTCGGAGCTGGGATTTGAATCCAGGCTGTCTGCCTCCAGAACCCTTGGACCAATATGCTATATTACCTCTGATTCGGGCGAAGGACTCCTTTGCAAATTGTCTTGAGAGCCCATCCTCTTCCCAGTGTATTCTCTTTGTGGATGATGGAGCACATGTAACAGCTGAATAGAGGCCAGAGGGTAAGTGTGAGCTCACAGAACCAAACAGCTTGGAATCATTCTCGATTCATTTCTCCCACAACTTCATCTAATCCATTTTTAAAATTCTATTTTACAGCTGTGATATATCCAGAATGTTACCTATTCTTTTTTTTTTGACTTGTAACATTACTTAATTTTACTTGGCTTTTCTCTTCATACTTGCTTTAAATGAGTCCATCGCATTGTCCTGTGATTAGACAGACAATTCTAGGAGAAAGGCTATTGCATTTCTTGGAGTTGCTGACTTGATACACAACCAAAGCCACCTGCCTATGGACAAACCTAGGAAGATAACAGATTTCCGTAGCCACCTGAGCAGAAGCAGGCAGGCTATTGCTTCTGTGTACCATTCAAGCCACATGAAGAAGAGTGAGGGGCCCAAGAACTCAATGGAGATACAGCAAGTTAATTAAGACACATGGGGTCTTATCTATGCTTAACCCCTACCTCAACTACTATCTCTTTCCACCTGGACCAGTCTCCCAAATAATCTCCCTGTAGTTTATTCTACAGGTAGTACTCGTATCTCTTCTAAACTCTTAGACGAATCATGTCACTGCTCTCTACAAAATCTTTAAACAGCTCCCTATCTCATTCTCATTACCATTCAGAAACCTCTAGGATACATTCCTCATCTCCCTCACCCTTCTCTCACTCCCTGCAAACACCCTGCCTACCTTACGGTTCATCAGACACACCAAGCATATGACCACCTTGGGATCCCTCACTGGAGTATCCCCCTGAAATGCCCATATGGTTTCCTCCTTGATGTCCCTCAGATCTGTGCTCAATTGTTGCTTTACCTGATCAACCTATCAATACTACAGTGAAAATTTTCCTAATTTTTACAAACTTACGGATAAGAAATTGTATTATATTCATCTTTAGCCAGGTTAAAAATTGTGTTTGGATGTATGGCTTCAGTTCCAAAAGTTAATGTGCTTGGAAATCATCACTCCTGTCCTTACAACAAGAAAACACTGGACAAGTGATGATCAGGGACTTTTTTGGACCCATTCAAGCAGGTTACAGGGCAATCTGCTTCCCTAAATCTGCAGAGAAAGGAACATCCAGAGAAACACAGCTGATATCCATGTACCTGGACTTGAAGCCACCAGAACTAAAGAACACTAGGAATGCTTAAATGGTACTTTTGACTAATTCGTGTACCAGCATGAAAGTGAAAAACTCCAGGGGCCCACAGTCTTGGTTGTGGGGGGGTGCTCCCACACTTTTATGGGCTTTACCTCCTGGTTCTCAGGATGAAGATTCAAAAAAAAATTCCCTCCTGATTCTTATGGAAAGAGGGGAAGAGCAATCATTATTAAATAAACCCGGTACCTCGTCCACAGCAAAGAGCTACTTTCCAGTGGAAAGGACTTTCCCAGACCCTTATCTAGTTCGGGGAAGCTGGATAAGGCTCCCACTCTAGCCCCCTCTAGCCTTCTTGCCTAACCTAAGAGGTGGAAATAGAGTCAACAGGGTTTAGGGCTTCAAGAAAATAGATTAGGAATGCTGTGACCAGGAAAGGGAGTAGGAGGCAAGGTGGAAAACAGCTATACCACTGTAGAAATATCTCTTAGGCCCACAGATCTAAAGACACAGAGCTACTAAAAGGCTAAAGACTGGAAAAACTCACAGCACTCCTCCTCCTGTACACCTTATGACCATACCGACAAGGCTTCAGCACAGTAAAAGCGAATTCCAGCTAAAGAGCTTCACTACACTGCTGCTCTCTGAGGAGCAGTATTTAGGGAAACCCAGAGTCAAGAGAAGAAACAAAAACAAGGACACCACCAGAACTTGAAGGCTCTGCCACCTACAGCTACCGAAGCATTAAACGGGCCAACTTCTAGACAGATTAACATAAATCCTCACACCGAAGAACTATTTAAGTTCATATCACCCAATGCAAAATGTGTACCTTTCAACAAAAAAATTACAAGCCATGCCGAAAGAAAAAACAGTCTGAAGAGACGAAGCAAATCATGAGAACCAGAACCAGATATGACACGTGTTGGAATTATCTTTCAGGGATAAATATACTATGAATATGCAAAAGACTAATGGAAAAAGTAGCAAAAGCAGGCAGAGAGTATCTGCAGAAAGATGGAAATTATATGGAAGACTCAAAAGGAAATGCTCCAAGTCAAAGCACTATAACAGAAATGAAGAAAGCCTTTGAAAGGCTCATCCTTGCTCTTGCCACGGCCAAGAATCAGAAGTGTCACAAGAAATGGGAGGGAGAAATTGAGAGCACTCTAAGATTCTTGTACTACACACGAAGCAACACAATTGAAGTTGGATTCACATCAGTTTAAAATGTATATTTTAAACACTAAGGGAATCACTATTCTTTTCAAATAGGCATAACTGGCACAGTAAGAGAGGAGATGAAAGGGACTTACACTAATGCTCAATTAAAACCAGATAAGGTAGAAAATGGGGTTTAAGGCAAGTGGGAGACAAATGATAGAAAGATTTACAAATATGGTAGATATTAAACCAAGTATTTCAATAATCACTTCAAATGTGCATGGTCTAAGTGTGCCAATTAAAATATAGGTTCAAAAGGACCCCAAAAGTTATGCAACAAAATGCTGTCTACAAGAGACCCACTTTATAAAAAGACTCCAATAGGTTAGCAGTTAAGAAATGGAGAAAGACATACCATCCTAACAGTAATAAAAAGAAAGGTGGAGTATCTGTATGAGTGTAAGACAAAGTAGTCTTCAGAGCAAGAAATATAAGCAGTAAGAAAGAGGGGGGCATTCTTGTGTTAGTTTGCTAGAAATGTGTATGTCTTCTAGGGCTGCCACAACATGACATAGGGTGGTTTAAACCACAGAAATTTTCTCATAGTTCTGGAGGCTGGGAAGTCCAAGATCAAGGTGCTGGCAGATTTAGTTCCTGGTAAGAACTCTCTTCCCGGCTTGCAGGTAGACACCTTCTTGCTGTGTCCTCGTGTGGTGAGGGTAGAGAGAAAGCTTGCTTGCCGCTGTCTCTTCTTATAAGGGCACCAACCCTATTGGCTCAGGAGTCCACCCTTACAACTTCATCTAACCTTCGTCATCTCCTTATAGCCCTATTTCCAACTACAGCCACACTGAGGGTTTGAGTTTCAACATACACATTTTGGAAGACACAATTCAGTCCACAGCATATTAAGCATAACAATAGCACAGACAGGGCGGCTTAAACAGCAGAAATTCTGGAGGCTGGAAGACTGAGATAAAGATATTGGCAGGTTTAGTTTCTCCTGAGGCTTTCTCTATTGGGGCCACCTTCCCACTGCGTCCTCACATGGTCTTTCCTCTGCGTGTTTGCATCTCTCACGTCTCTCTTTGGGTCCAAATTTCCTCTCCTTATAAGGACAGCAGTCAGATTGGATTAGGAACCACCTGATAGACCCCTTATGCATTAATCATCTCTTTAAAGGCTCTATCCCCCAATAGAGTAACATTCTGGGGTACTGGAGGTTAGAGCTTCAACATGTGACCAAAATTACATAAGGAAAAAGGGGTCAACTCTCCAAGAAGACACAATCCTAAACTTGTAGAGCCCTAACCACAGACCACCAAAATAAATGTGGCAAATAAAGAACTAAAAGGAACTTTGGTTCCCTGTGACCTAAAATAATAGATTTCTTATTTTTCCTAATAGTCAAATTTAAAAACTGGGTTCTGATATCAGGGCATGTTAAGGTAACACATTAACACCTAGAAGTACACAGGCGTACCTCAGAGGCATTCTCAGGTTCAGTTCAAGACCACCACAATAAAGTGAGCCACACAAATGTTTTGGTTTCCCAGTGTGTATAAAAGTTACGTTTACACTATATTGTAGTCTGTGAAGTTGGCAATAGCATTATGTCTACAGAAATAAGGTACATAACTTACTTAAAAACACTTTATTGTTAGAAAAACGCTAACCATCATCTGAGGCTTCAGCAAGTCCTAGTAGTAACAAAGATCACTGATCACAGATCACCAAAACGAAAACAATGAAAAGTGTGAAATATTGTGAGAATTACCGAAATGTTATACTGAGATACAAAGTGAACAAACTCTGTTGGAAAATTGGCACCAATTGACTTGCTGGATGCAAGATTGTCATAAACCTTCAACTTATAAAAAATTAGAATCTTCTAAGTGCAATAAAGTAAAATACAATAAAAAACAGGTACGCCTGTACTACAATCACATTTCTGATATTAGCGGCATAAAGGATCTATATATGCCTCAACGCTTTAGCCTCTTGAACCAAAGGAGGGTACTCCTTCAGCTTTTCTAAATAATCCCACTCGTCCCACCAAAATGACACCTCGAAATCTGAACACAGTCTGTGCTATTACACTCAACAACGTCTTCTCCCACCTCCCATCTGATCACTCTCTATGCCCTGATTTTTCTTTGATTAGACTTATCCCATGTGACACACTGCTATTTATTTTTACTACCCCACTCTAAAAGTTAAGCTTCATGAGAACAGGCACTTGATCTGTTATTCTTATATGAGACCAAAAGAGTGTGTGGGATAATTCAAATTGAATGAATGACTCATGAATTTTCTACAGTGTTTGGAGATATGCTTTTGTGATAGTGTTTTTCTTTTTATGTCATATGAAGACCAGCATGCTATCTGTAATTCTATTATGTAATTATGCTACAGGGGATTTAAAACATCACAATCAGGAAAAATCACTTCCTTGTTTGTCTTTTTAAGTAGAAAAAAATTTTTCTACTCCTGAGAATCTTACAAAGAAAATTCATGGATGAGATAAGTCATCATCAAATCCCCACTGATAACTTTTTGTGCCTTTTTGAGAGCAAATTTTGGCACGGAATTGGAGTGGGGAAAATTGGAAAATGAAAGCCACAGTGCCGAAGACCTAGAACAGGCTTTTTTCCCATCACTACAAGGAGAGCTTGTTCCAGCACATGCAGAATAACAGCTTCTAAATTCGCTTCTTACTCCTAATTTCCCACTGTATCTAGATTATGTAGAAGGTTTAACGTCTCCTTTCGTTACTTCAGTGAGAACTAAATGTGCACCATGTTATTCAGTTATTCACCTTCATAGCAACACAGACCACATACTGCATACGGGAATTCGGCAGACGTTAAACATTTACTGCTGCCAGGCACTGGATTAGACTTTGGGCATACAGAAATAGAATGATGATACGCTTGACCTTAAGGGGTTAAAGTCTAGTATTAATAGTCATGAACACAAACATAATATGCTATTGTTATAACTGAGGTATGCCTGTATATAGGACATGCTACAATGGTGTAAGATAGAGATTAAATGAGAATATGCACAAGAGAGCATAACTATCCCTAACGGAACCAGGCACACCTCTCCAAAAATCACTGCAGCTCAGCCTTGAAAGCCATGGAAGTTTTCCAGGACGTCAAGGCATAGGAGGGCAGAGCAAACTGTGTCACTAAGCAAATTTCTTCCTTATACCAGTAGGGAAAAAATATATTTAATATCCAAATTCAACACAATATTATTTTGCATTTTATTTTTACTGATTTTCTGTAGATGCAAATGCTGACTTGCCTTTGGCATTTGTTACTAATTGTCTACATTATTGATATTGTAATTTTATTATGTCTTTGACATACTTTCTAGAAAGCAGTGAGAAAAATAAGCTTTTAAGTTATTTCAAGATCTGTATTAGTGTTACACCTAGAGATTTTTTCCCAGCCATTTAATTTACAGAATGAATAGTTGCTTGTTATATGATTCAAAAACTCTGAAGAGTCTACAATATAATTAATGGCCTCCCCACTGCCTTCTCCAATTCACTTTCTTGTGTTACACATTGCAAACTAGTAACTAGTAAGTAATACATATGTGCTCCCCCTATAAAAACACATTAAACAAATGGGAAGCTATAGGATGCTTTCTGGTTTCCAATTTTATGGTATAAGAGTTTTATCATATAATGCATACCATTCTGTAACTCTTGCTCTACATAACATACATCACGAATTATTCCACAATATTTTAACAAAATTTTGTCATTTACTAAGAAATATTAAGGACCAAAAATGTGCCCAGCTTTCTGAAAAGCACTGGTGGTAGTGTGGGGTGTGCAGCTATGGCCTCTGCCCACATGGACCTCACATCTCACCAGGACAGTTAGGCAGGAGAGTGGATGTCATGCTTATTGTAGATGCAAGTGAAGCTCTGCATTCTCCTAGTGCTGAGAAAACCCAGAAAAACTAGCTCTTGGAGAGTGAAAACAGAAGTGTACCCAAGCCAGAGGAAAAAAGAGGAACAATTTCACAGCGTTTTCACTCACTCAGGTTTCAACAAGTATTTACTGCACACCTATTATTTACCAGGAATAAAATCCTCCTGCCATGTGGAAAGGGAATAAAATTAATATCAGTGTATATGTAGTTTAATTTATTAGGAGGAAATGAATGCACAAGAGAAGAATAAAGCACACAAAGATACAGGAAGAGCCAGGTTAGAGATGGGAAACTGTGTTTGTTTCTTGTTGTTGTTGTTGTTGTTTTATACCGAGTGGGTGAGTGAAGTCCTCACTCATACGGAGATATTTAAGCAGAAAAAAGAAGAAAGTAAAGAAACAAGTCAGGAGGATACTTGGGAAGGGCTGTTTGAAGGCAGGGGAATGGTCAGTGTGAAAATCCTGAAGCCAGAGGAGGTGAGCGTTTTGGGGCAGTACAAAGGACACCGTGGCTATATACAGAAGAGAGTTAGGAGATGAATTCACAGGTCACAGAGAGACAGAAAACCACCGAGGGCTTTGACCAGAGAAGCGCTCTGGCTGCTAAGCGGAGCGCTGATATTACAGAGCAAGCAGGGAAGCTCGAAGACCAGCCTGCAGGCAACGGAGGTTGGCGACTGGACCAGACTGGCAACAGGGCAGCGCGCAAAGATCACTGGTACTTCGGCTAAAGATAGTTGCAAGAACCTCTCAAGGATTTTATGTAACAATTTTCGTAAAGACTCTGGTTGGGAGAGAACAAGCATAAATTTGAATATAAAGAGTCTACTTAGGAAGTCATTACATAAATTTGGAAATTTTCTGTTTTCCTTCTTAAACAAACTTCTAAAGAAGGAAGAGAATTCATATTCATGATAGAGGCTAAGCAGATGCACATGCTGGGAAAGGATGGAGCAGAAAGCTTCCCAGGCAATCTACTGAACTGATCAAGGGCGATACTGGTTTTGAATATATGGGATTTGACACCATAAAAAAATCGACTATGCCATATGCAAAGCCCACAAATAAACATGAATAATATTTTAAAAATCAAACCACCTTAATACAAAAGTTGTGTTGATGGATAAAAATGCCATGATTCAGCTTTATAATTTCTTTTTGACGTAAGAATTTCAAGGGTTGTTGAAGTTACTTGTGGAAATACAAAGTCATGCTTTTTTAACCCGTCACAACCATGAAGCTCTATTCATTGTAATTATTTTTAATTGCTGCCTTAGTGATTTTAAAGACTGGACTTTGCTAATTAGCTCTTTGTGAATGCTCTGATCCTCAGATTCTTACTTCCTCTTCATCCAGGCTCTGTTTGGTCTCGCTTTTATTTGTATTGACCTTTGGCATCCCCATTTTCTGTTTGCTTTTACAATCCTAGCTAATTAGAGGATTTCAAATTCTTCTTGATAAAGAAGTTCTCGTACAGAGCATGTAATTAGAATATCTGATGACAAGCCGGGATTTTAGCACCCCACAGTGAAAAGATCACACCTCCAAGCAGCATTTTCCCACAGGATGCTTTGCGTTTCAGCAATTAACCTCCTGTTCAGGACATGGTCTGCTACTCATCTCCTAAAATTCCTTAGTCGGGATTATTTCAAAGTCTGCCCTTTTATTGCCTTTTATCAGATGCAGTGAACCCTGAGGTCAAAATAAAAAGGCCTAGAGAGAAAGTCTCATCATCTTGTAGAAATGATCACAGTGCCTTTTATTAGAAATGTATCATGGAAAGCTTGCAAATTGCCTTTTGCCCTACATAAAACTGCTACACTTACAATTGCTTGTAACATTACAGCTACTGATATCTCCTTGGTGAATTACAGACCTTGCTGCACCACCTATGCATTTGGATGTGCACACACACGTGCACACTTCCTATGAAGTCACAGAAATTGTTGGAATGACGTACCTGAGTAGGCAATGAGCTAGGATGGAAAGGATCTAGGAGCTCCTATTGCCACGAAATTGGATTTTCATTCCTCCTTCATTCTGTGTATGCTTAACAAGTGCCTACTCTGTGTTGGGTGCTGTAATTTATGCTCTAGACACAGATGTGATCAAACCATGGCTCTGTCTCCCAGAAGTAGAGAGAATAAATAAGCCAACTTAAAAGTGTTAATACCACCAGATGTGGTCTTAAGTGGTAGTACATACTTAGTGGTTAACAGAAGAAACATCCACATCTGCTTGAGGACCTAGGGAAAACTTCAGGAAAGAGGACACATTCGCCCTGAGATTTGTCAGAGAACTACAAGCTCTGTGGAGAGACGGTGGGAGTAGGAGGGTGTGTGGGGTGGGGCGGTAGTGGTAGAGAGGGGATTCTGAGTATGTGGAAACGCACAGAGCCCGGACAGAACATGTTCAAAACTCAGCTTAATCCCACACTGTCAGACTGAACTACAGGAAGAGCAGGGAGAGACGACGATCTGGACAGCTAGGTAGCTAACAAGTCAAAAATATACGGCTCCTCTTCTAAAGCAGTAATAAACCAGCAAAAGCCTTGGCACAGACGCCGACGCCAAGAAAAGACGCTTCAAATTTTATCCAACAGACGATGAAGAGCCACAGGAAATGTGTGTGACTGGATGTGTGTTGGTATAAGATTACTTTGCTAGTAGTAGGAAGGCTATACCAGTAGGGTTGTGACCAGAGACAGGGAAGCCAGTAAGATGACCAAAGAGTGAGTCCAGAAAACAGGAGATGAGGACTTAAAATTGGACAAATGGCAGTGAAAAAGCAGAGGTGGCAAAAAATACGAGGGAGATTCTACTTGTTGACTGATTAAGTGTACCTGGTTTAGTCCCCTGCACTGATCCCGTTTCCTGACTTGGGAGAGCACACAAATGATGATGCAGAGGCTCAAAAGAATGCTCCATCAACCCATGGATCACGCAATGTGATGGAACATTTGAGAATGTTCTGTGACTCCTTGAAGCCCATTTCTAAACGGAGATAATACTGGCACCTGCCTCAAAGGGTTGCTATGAGAATTAATGAATTAAGATTCTCTAATTCAACTGTATGGATTCAGAGCAAGCACTAAGTATTAACTAGTATTTTACAGGTACCTTGAATTTATCATGACTCTGAGGCAATCAAGTTAAAAGGTCTATATTTGGATAAGTAATAGACTACAGAGAATTTTGATTTTCAGCATAAACGTAATAGATTAAGCTCACAGACAAATCTAGAAATTTCCAGAATGAAAACAGAACAGGTGAGTACACAGTTTTGAAGGATGTCAACACGTAGGGGGAGAACACAAAAAATGAAGCCCACAAAAACAGCTGAGGGTAAATGGGGGTCCAGGAACAGACTGAAAGCAGAAATCAGGCAACGTAAGATAGACTCAGTGGACTGGAGTTAAGGGCAGGTATCCAGGCTCTGAGAGGCTCCTGAGAAGAGAAGGATGCCAATCAAACTGGTTTCAAAGGGCATATGGACATTCACTTATGCCTTCCTATTATAATGCACATAATATTATAATTCATGTGTTTGTTTTTCAAGTCTGCCTTCCATTTTGAAAAAGTAATCTTCTGTATCAGTTATATATGGATCATAAGAAACTGTCCCCAAACTTGGTAACTGGAAAAAAAAAAAAAAAGGCATTTTATTTGCTTACAAATAACGTGCCACGTTTTAGGCTGGGCTCGGCTGAGCAGTTCTGCTGCTGGTCTCTCCTGAGATGGCTCTTTGCATGCATGCAAGGGGGTGCACATGTGGTCAGAACACTGAAGATCTACCCTCTTGGCCAATGTCAAGTATACAACATAGTACCGTTAACTACAGTCACCACGTGGTATAGATCTTCGGAATTTATTCATCTTGCATAACTGAATCTTTGCGCCTTGACCAATATCTCCCCATTTCCTCCACCCTCCAGCCCCTGGCAACCACCATCCTACTCTCTGCTTCTATGAATTTGACTATTTTAGGTTCCACATACAAGTGAGATCATGCAGTATCTGGCACTCTGTGTTTGGCTTATTTCACTGAGGATAACGTCTTCCAGATTCATCCATGTGGGTTGCCAATGTCAGAAATGCCTTCTTTAAGGCTGAATAAAAGTCCACTGTGTCTATGCTTTGCTTGTCTAGCAGCTCCACTGGGGCTGTAATAACTAAGGTGGCTACATGTGCACTGCTGGCAGTAGAGGCTGGTAGTGGTCTTGGCCACGTGTATCCAAAAGGCAACTGCCACCTGAGAGAGACACACACACACACAACACGGAAACTCAAGACCTCAAGTCTCAGAACTCCCACATGATTTTCACTACCTTCTGTTGGTCAAAGCGAGTCATTATGCAGGCCCAAAATCAAGGGGTTGCAAAATAGACTCCACTTCTTTATGAGACAAGTTGCAAATAATTCTTGGCCATTTTCAATCTACCGTGTCACCTCGGTGTCAGGGCAAGAGCCACAGGGTTTGGATTTTGTACTCCCAATTCCTGATACACTATTATTCTTAAAGCTATATTGAATAGCAGCATGGTTCTTTGGGGGCATACTTCCTTTCCAAACATCTGAGGTTAAGAGTTTAAAAGAAAACACAAAATTTCTGCAATAAAACAGAATGAGATTTACAAAGATTGGGGTCAAAAAAACAAACCTATGTGAGGAATGAAGCCATACCTCAAAACCATGACTTTTCTTTTGAATTGTAGCATCCCCCTGAGAGATTACTTTTCATGGCTGCCAACCCCATGTACTCAAAATGACGACCCAGAAACCTTTCCTTGATATGCCCTATCTTAGATGAAACTAATCTGAAACATTACACGAGACTTAACTATGGCAATAAAGGTCAGGAGTAACATAAAACCAAACATGGCTTACTCCCAAAGGATTTAGACCCCATCCCATTTTCATCCTTCAAGCATCCACCTTGACTCTGGAAGAGCCATCACTGCGTATCTCCATGGCTACCCTCCTCACTGTCTCAACTCAGGGAAGATTGCCTTGGAGATCAGCAGGGACTCCTTCTCCCATCTCCTTCAGAATCTTTTTTCCCTGCCTGAGGATCAAGGTCTTTTTCAGGTATTGACTCAAGGACTGTGATCAGGGAGACTCCACACCCTGCTCACAGGGATGTGACCTTAACCTATGGTCATTGCTAGAACCGTAACTGAAGAGAACTTATCACAGCATCCATAAACGACATAACATCAGGAGTACCCATTTTCGGTGAGGGTGCTTTATCACACAGACTTAAGAAATGTTAAAGGTAAAGAGTGATCCAACACTTTTTTTTTTCATTCACGCAAATAATTTTCCTGATGTGTCAGAGCAAGAAAGAAGGGTAAGAAAGGTAGGAAGAAATATCCGACCTAATTTAAAATCTGTGACAACGTAACAGAGTTGTTCCCTATGTTAATACATTCCATGAAGCTACTTACTTCTTGACATCCGTGTAGTAAAATTTCTGAATGTTCTAACATCATTTAATTTTCCAATTACAATTTTCACTTTTTCATAGCACTAAGGTTACTCCTAGATTCACTTAATCAGTGTCAGGTAACATTCAAAGCCTCAGACAAATGATCATTTCGTCTCAAAATATTCCCAAGACCATTTAATTGTCAAAGAATACAGATGCTAAACAAATCTGGCTATACCATACAGTAAATAAATCTGAAATATATTCCCACCATTCTCCCCCCCTAGTTTTTCAGTACTAACCATTGTGTCACTTTTGCCTGGAGTTGTAAAACTTTTCATTGCATTCTCCAAACTAGAGATAACTTACATAATACAAAAGAAAATGGTGAATAGACGACATATAGCTGCATATAGGAAAAGCACCTCCTTTCATCTACCACAAGGCTACCTGGGAACCAAGGTTACAAGAATGCAGGAGAACCGAGACTGTTCAAATCGAAGAACTTGAATTGAAAGGTATTCTAAATTTCAAACGGAAAATGTCCCAAGGGGGAAAAAATAGACGCAAGTTTCAATTTTTCTAAATGAGCAAATAACAAGAAAGTATCAGAAATACTACTTTCATACGAGGAACGAAAATAAATGAAAAATTTCAGAGGCAAAGCAACAAAGCCTACTTGTGGTAATAGTGGTACACAGTATTTGCACAGAACATTACAAGTTGATTCTCTATTAAAAAAATAACTGAACTAATGTTTCAATGGGATTATCAAATTTTTCTGATTGAAGATGTGCATCACTCGGTGTGAGAATTATTTAGCTTGAACTCAGTAATGTGGCTCATCAGAGCCAACAGCAAACTCTTTCACACAGCAATACAATCGGGTGTTGTTAGATTCAATATCCAGATAAAGATAGAGGTGACTGCTTGGAGGTCTCACGTTCACACTAGTATTAGGTACCATAAACCTTTGAGAGTTGCTACTGCACAGTGACTGGTTCTTACATAAATTGAATATAAAAGAGTAAGTCGTCCTTTTTCCTAAATTGAATATCCCAACATACGTGTTGGTACACCAGCAGGAAGAGCTAATACCAGAAGCAACCCCAAACCCGTAATGCATAGATGCAGGTGCTTGAAACTTCAGAGAATGGGAGGATGACGTGATCATTTTGGTCCCCAAAGACCCATTGTTAGTGCATCTGTTCTTGCCAGCCTGATTCCAAGTGGGTGGGCTGCCGAAGACACTCCCAGCATTAGTTATAAATAAACTCCGGACAAAAACAGTGAAACAGGACTGCTTCCTTCCCACGTACTTGCTCCTTTTCCTGCCAATGCCTCTACACCCCCGCCCAAGTCTCTGACGCTCTAGGAAGGCATTCTGCTTTCAGGGCTGCACAAAGTGACACCAGACGCAGGCTGGATCTTCCCCCCTCATCAAAATCCAATTGCTTCATCATCTCACTCGTCATCAAATTTACCCTTCACCTCAGGACTCTACTAGTTAATCTAATTGATTTCAACAAAACATTCATGGTTTATTTGGGTTTAATTTGTTATCATTGCCAGTTACCATGTTCGCATTCAGTGAGGGACTTACTGGCTGGACCCGGTGAATGAACAGTGTGACAATTTCACGGGCTGCAGGATAACCAGAGGAAAAACAACTTGGGAAGCAGGTGGGACTCTGGTTTCCATTGAAGTCACACTGAATTCGTGGCTGCCGGTCTGCCTGGGTTTACAAAGAACCCAGAACTGGTATGTCTTGCTGTAAGAGCTACACCTATTGAGATGGAATCCTCCAACTGCCAGACAGCGTTGTACTGCTCAGCTCTGGTCTTCGATTTGAAATTCAGCAGAGAACAGCACATAAGCCCATAGGTTTTTTTTAATCTCTTGATAGGAATTATTGAGTTGTAGACTTTTAAAATTATTATTACTGGGAAAAGGCCAGGTGAAAGTGACTGAAATGTAAATTATAAGTAAAAATGGTACTACAGAAAAAGGTTTGTTTTAGATTTTGTAACAATCCAATGTGCAGTTATGAATTTTCAAGTGAAAGCAGAAAATCCCTATTACCTGCTGCTCCTGGAGGGTGGACCAAGCTAGATGATTGCTTTATTATCACCCTCCTGGGAATTCGCCAGATGTTCCAGACAATGCAACAGAAAAGTTCCCGTTTGGATCGCTGCCGCTGACTTAATAGGAAGCAGCAAGTGGATAGACTAACAAGAAATGACTTCAACATTTTTCAGGACAGTAAAACTTTAGCTTTCCATTACTCACTGGGTTTTTTTATGATTATTATTATTACCTTTGTAAGCCTATCAGGTATTTTAAAACATTTTTTTAAATATCCAAAACATAAAAAGTGCTTTTTCCTGGTCTGATCATCTCACACGGATGAGATCTCTATTAGGCATTTACATTTTTGCTACACTGAAATACATTCTCTATTAGAAGTCAGTGCACTTTTTCTGTAAAGGGCAGATAAATATTTTAGTTTTTATGGGCGATATGGTCTTTGTTACAATTACTCAACTCTGTCATTGTACTGTTAAAATGGCATAGAGGGCACATAAATGAATGAGCGTGCATGTGTTGCAATAAAATTTTATTTACAAAACAGGCAATGAGCTGGATTTGGCCCATAAGCAGGAAATCTAGCGACCACTCTTCTATATGATGTCTGTGTGTATTTTTTCCACTATCGCCTAATTGCTCTATACATAGGTGGTACTCTGTGTTTCCTGTAGACTGGATGACTAAATGGCTTAAAGCAAATTACTTAATGTTGATGATAAATGTAAAGACATTTCTGCAAAGTCTTATTAGGAAAAAAAAGCTTCCTAACCACTTTCTGTCTTGTCTCATAAACTCATGTCAAAATGTGCTTCCCAAGATAATCCCTTAAAAATAACTTTGCATTTTTAGGAGGAACACAAAGAACAGTGCAAGCTTTCACTCAAGAACTACTTAAAATTTATACCACAAGATCCTTAGGAATTAAGGCCTCATTTAAGTCTTTTGCCGTGCTGTTTTTCATAGAATATTAAATGACAGCCATACAAAAAAAGGTATATACTTCAAAAATTTGGGGGTAATCATGGTTTTAAAAATAATTAATTACAAATAATGAAATCTGGCTTAGCAATTAACATAAAATCCTTTCAAATGAAATTATAATTTAGGCTCATTATTTTTACCTGTAGACTAAAATTTTTTTGATTCACGTTGGATGACAATTTCACTTAATTACATGGCCAACCAACTACACTCGTAAAATTTATCCCATACCTACCATGTTATGACATTGCAATCCTAATGACAGAAAGACTAAGTCTTTGATACCCCACAGAAGATATGACAGTTAAGAAAATAAGATGTTCTTGAGGTTCAAGGAAGACATGACACCTCATTAAACTGGTCGGATCAGGAAAAGATTCCTGGAGTCCCATCTTTTTTGTAAGGCACATCGACCCACATACATCATAATCTGGACTTGAACGATTTTTCACATTTAATTTCTTGTTTCTACCATGTTTCATAAATGTCTTGTGCATTTATAACGCCTCGTGTGGTTTCCAGTTAGGAATACCAGTCTTAAACTTGGCCATCCTGGCGACCTTTCAAAGCCTATTTCAAATATCTTAACATGAAGTCTTATTAATTTTTACTTCTTCCATGCCTATCAAAATTTCTTTCTCTCTCACTCAGAGCTGTAAAGCATTTTTGATTCCTAAAAAAGTACTTTCCACATGGTGAGGCTTTTCCTTGTATTGGTATATCAAGTCTGAAGGGTCTGAGATTGTACTTACTTATAAGCTGACAAGGTAACCTGCCACGGTTTCAGAGCTGGCAGAAGACACAAGATGCCTGTGTCAGAAACAACTTTACTATTCACAGCAATAGGAGCCAGAGTGACAATACTGCAAGCCCCAGTTTCCTCAGGCAAAGTCAAGAGGACCAGGTGATGCCTGCACACACAAGAGGCTCATCACAGGAAAGGAACCCTAAGTTCAGGGGCCTGAATCTTTTCTAATGGGCCATAAGCATGCCTGACCTTCGCCTCAAGGAAGGTATCGTAATTGTACTAGACATGAAACACATCTTCCCTCTGCTCCAGGGAAGTCACTAGGCCTATCTTCCTCAAGGTCCCCTCCACAAATAGAGTTGAAATTACAGTCCAGAACAAAGCAGTCAGTGTTTCTACTCACAGACTCGCTACGATGTGAGAACCGTGGAGAATCTGGAGAACTGTCTCCCAATAAGTGACCTTCCCTCCTTTTCACTTGAGAGCAGTCTTATTTTGGGCTCCCCCTGAGAAAGATCCTGAGATGAGGATTCAAGCAGACATGGTTTGGAGACAGATGCCAGAAAACATCAGTGGGGGAGTGAGAGTGAGAAAAGGAATAGAAGGAAGCCAATGAAGGGCAAGTCATCAATCTGGGTACCGTTGCAGATAACTAGAGGCTCATCCTTCTGGGAACTCAGGGAGACCACATAGAAGAAGTAAGAACTCTGAATTAGCCCCTTAAGGAGAGGGTGCTGACGTATTTATACAACAACTGTCCTTGGTTACTGTTTGAGAATTGTTCCTGGGAGGTGACAATATATCTAGTGGCTCTGCCTACTGTTTTCAGAAACAGAATAAGCTCAGGTACAAGAAAAGAAAGAAGAAGAAAATCCTCTGGCCAAAGAAAATAGGTGCATTGCACATTAACACAAAAATGGTAAGGCCCGTAGGGATGTGGACAAGATATGGCCAGTAACTGCTACAAGGGCAGAATTTTTTTTTTTTCTTTAACAATTAGCAAAACTTAGTTTATTGTTGGCACTTAATCTTTTGTTATTGAATGGAAAAGAAAACTTGACATAGGTCTTGAAAAGAGAGTATCAATAGGCCTAAGTGGAGGAAAAAATACAGGTTTGATCTGTGAAAAAAATTTACTTTAACAAGTAAATGTCTCATCTAATGTTGTACCAAATCAGACATAACTAAAATATTTAATTCTGTTAATTTATTTCTGGGCCATAGTAAAAAAAAATGGCCCTATAACTCATGAGATCGTAAGTTAAATGCACTAAACTCTAGTGCAAAATGACTCTTCTTTCAAAATGTATTCATCTTCATCTTGTCTTCATAAATGAAGACAAGAGCTCAATGAAGCATGTTTTAGATAAGGCTTAATTCATTTCCAAACATCTAAATTCTGTCTATTAGACAGTTTGAAATAAAATTTTCTTAAAGAAACTCAACTTCTGAATACAATTATGTATTCTGAGTAAAAGAACTGTATTCTAAATGTGTGCTTATATCATCTCACACCCGTCAGAATGGCCATCATCAAAAAATCTGCAAACATAAATGCTGGAGAGGGTGTGGAGAGAAGGGAACCCTCCTGCACTGTTGGTGGGAATGTAAATTGGTAGAGCCACTATGGAGAACAGTATGGAGGTTCCTTTAAAAAAACTAAAAATAGAGCTACCGTGTGATCCAGCAATCCCACTCTTGGGCATTTATCTGGAGAAAACCACAGTTGGAAAAGCTACATGCACCCCAACGTTCATTGCAGTGCTGCTTACAATAGCCAAGACATGGAAGCAACCTAAATATCCATCGAGAGATGAATGGCTAAAGAAAATGTGGTACATATATATGTGATGGAATATTACACAGCCATTAAAAAGAATGGAATAATGCCACTTGCAGCAACATTCAGGACCTGGAGGCTATCATACTAAGTAAGTCAGACAGAGAAAGACAAATATGGTATCTCTAATATGCAGAATCTAAAAAAAATTGATACAAATGAACTTAGTTACAAAACAGAAGCAGACTCACAGACTTAAAGAATGAATTTACAGTTACCAGAGGGGAAGGGGCAGGAGAGGGGTAGACTGGGAGTTTGGGATTGACGTGTACACACGGCTACATTTAAAATAAAATGTCTAAAAAAGTTAAAAAAATAAAGTCATTCTTACTACTCATCTTCAAAAGAAATAAATAAAAATAAATAAATGTGTGCCTTCCCATAGACTAGAGTGAGGCTCCTAGGTAGACTGAAACTCTGATTATGAAGATACAAAACTGACTAAGGATGCCATTATTCTTCCTAGCATACAAGAGTCTGTTTCCGGGCAGGTTTTGTCAAATGCATGCAGAGCTTCAGGTACTAAAGAGTTCCTTACAGTTTAGACACTGATCAACTACTGGCTCCATAAGGGTTCCCTTTGATTTTTCTTCGAGATGCTGCAGAAATTTTCTCGAATCCTGGCTGTTGCCAGTGAGTCTTTCTTCTGCCTGCCTTTGTCAAAAACAACAGTAGGATGGAAACCTGCAGTTGGGGTGGCACATCTTCACCCAAATTCACTTGCTATTATTCACAAACTATTTCAATTTGCTTCTTGGCCAAGTAGCCTCACCCAAGACAACAAAAACTGAGGAAGCCGAGTTATGCTTAAATATTCCAGTATCTGATGGTTAGAAAGAATACCAGGGCCATCTGACGTTATTATCCCAAGCCTTTATCCTCTCTAGAGAGCGCCTGGCTGAGCATCCTTCAGTTTCTGCTCTCCTGTCCCGTAAGGTAGTGATATGGGAGGTGATAAACTTTCTTATCGTGAGCCAAAGGGTATCTTTCTTCAGCTTTTTCCATTAGCCAAGTTTAACCTCATGCAACAAAAAATAAATATCATTAAGAACCATTATATACTGGAAGACCAAGTCTTTCCTCTCTTCCCACGTTAGTTCCTTAAATCATGCGTCACGTGGCATTTATCCTAAAGTTCCTCCAGACCCATCGCCAACCTTTTCAGACTCCACTCAGCATTCTCTACTTTTTCAGTTATCTCTTAAAAATACTGTTTTTTATTCTTATACGGTAAGGTGATTTACCTCAAATATTTTTTAAGATACAAGAAATTCAACTTACATACTTTACACGTATAATTACTAGTTATAAATTTAGATTTCATTAATAGGAAAAATCCATGTCTAATTATTTTAACTATTTCAGACACCAGGGTTAAGGGCATGTTTACAGATATATCAACTAAACTTAAATATTTATTGTTATTCCCCTTTGCACATAAACAATACAATTACCAATAAACTGAATCAGTATTTCTGACCAGTATTAAGCACTAATGAGAGTGAATCTATTATCTCTATAAATGTTTTAACTTTAAAATTCATAATCAAAAAATCAAAACTATTTTAAAGAAGAAAGGGACACAAAAGAATGGGCTATAAAATTATCATAAGTATCATTTTCAGGGAAGAATAAGCAGCAGCATATGGTGAAAGGTATTTTTATGGGCTTCCTTCCATAGGTAAAAAAAAAAAAAAAAAAAAAAAAAATTTAGAACTTCAGACCACAACACACTAGCTGTGGAGTCTAGTATCTTTAGCTAATGAAGACCAAAGCAGACACCAAATTCTAAAATGCTTAATATATTCAAGGAATTATCAAAAAAGGCAACATTTTCCTAAAAACTCACATAATCTCTATGCTTTTTTATACAAAATGACTGCATCAATAAAATAAAAATCTAAGTACTCGCCAGCAGAATATGATTGGACATGGTGTGCACCTTCTATGTCATCAGCTTAATAGGAAATGTCTCACCCTGCTTTCCAATTCCTTTAGATCCGAACCCACAAATCGCAGAAAACTAACCTCAACCTTGCACACTAGGGATGGCAGAGCAGCAAGATGTGGCAACTCTGGGTCCTTGAATAACTTCAAGTGGCAGAAATACCTCTGCCTGCCCTCTCTTCAGGCCACCACTTCTAGACAGTTACCTTACTTAAGCCATCAAGTATTTTTCTATGCTATAGCAGCCTATACTTGACCCTTCCTAATTCATCAAGTATCTGGAGCCCTGAACTTCCATCACTTCGTTTTCCTTTGGTGGTGGTTGTTCAGTTTGCTTTCATTAATGTCGTGGTAAGAGGTGGAGCTTTTAACATCCAATCTCATTGTCTTTGTTTCAACACATTTTCTAGGTTCTGCTGTCTGTGTATTCCTGGAAATGCAGAAATACAAGAGCATTTTAAGAAGACCAACTCTTACTTTTTACATTTCACAAAGGAACACACCATACCTGATGTATGCTGAGTATAAATTTATAGCACATTTTTCAAGGCATTCACTGTAAATTCAGCTACATTGCTATTTTGAACGTTTTATGATGTCCATTTTTCTCAGTCTGACATTTCAGTAGGTCCTAACACACACATTCACTGGGCAAGTCTAAACACGAAAGCAATACAGGGTTATCAATCAAGCAGCAAACAGTTACTGAGAGCCTACTAGGGCAAGTTCTCTGCTGGGTGAGTGATGGAGAGGCAAAACATGGTCCCGATATAAAGGAGCCTGTGATCTTGTTGGGAAGACAGAATACACACAATGTGAACCAAATCACTAGCAAGCACATGATAAATGCCACTAAGTTCCAACGAAGGGTCGAAGGGGAATATTTTAAGGTAAAATTGATGCAAAAAACTTAAAGCTACCTAAATACGCTGTCAGCACTCTTGACACATTTCAGCATTTTTCTTCACTCAGCTTGGGACAACTCAGCATTGCTACTAGACTCGTCTAAGGTCTTTTTTTTTTTTTTTTTTTTAAATTGGGGTATAGTTGTTTTACAGTGTCGTGTTAGTTTCTACTGTACAGCAAAGTGGAGTTCCCTGGGCTATACAGCAGGTTCTCATTAGTTATCTATTTTATACATATTAATATATATATGTCAATCCCAATCCCCAATCCATCCCACCCTTGCCTTGGTATCCACACATTTGTTCTCTACATCTGTGTCTCTATTTCTGCCTTGCAAACCGGTTCATCTGTACCATTTTTCTAGATTCCACATATATGTGTTAATATACGATACTTGTTTTTCTCTTTCTGACTTACTTCACTCTGTATGAGTCTCTAGGTCCATCCACGTCTCTACAAATGACCCAATTTCATTCCTTTTTATGGCTATGTAATATTCCATTCTATATATGTACCACATAAGGTCTTTTTTCATCCCAGGAATTGCAAACACATCTTCCAGAATTCATTTCTCTATATGGGACTTGAGTTTGCCCATGAGAAGCACGGGTACGAGGTCTGGAAAGCATGGCTCTGGGGCCATTTTCTCTAGAGGGAGTTGCAGCCAGATGTGCAGACAGAAATGAGGCATCCCAGTGGGCTCCTGGAGGGCTCTTGAGAATCACATGCTGTCCTGTTGCAGACTGACGCAGTTGGTGGTAGCTTCCCAGAGATGCTTCAGAATTGCCACCATTTCTCAGGAAGCACTGGAGAACCACCTGCTGGGGAGTTTCTGGCTGAGGTCTCTACAAGGACCTTCCTGAACTTCAACGTCATCTTCCCTGACCTTTACTGTTCCAGTTCTTGCTACCTTTGTGTAAGCCTCTATTCCTTCATGAAACCCTTTATCCTCGGAGTATATACGGTGGCTTGTATTTCCCTGTCTGAACCCTGACGGCCATAGGTGGGAAACCTTATAAAGCGAGAAGATGACAGGAGGGAGGTGCTTGTACTCCCAGACACTCTTT